>NW_005195085.1:479058-483405 GCF_000372725.1 Emiliania huxleyi CCMP1516
AAGGAGGGGGGGGGGGGGGGCACGAGTTGCATGCGCCGCTCGGGGGGCAGGGAGACGCCAGGCTCGAGGTTGCTCTCGAGCGGCTAGAGAGAGGCTGAGCGATGAGGGGCGCCGCGAGTTTGCTCTCGGGCGGCGCCCACCGCACGCCAATCATGACGCTAGCATGACACACTGCATGTGCATGTCTCTGTTGCATGTACCCCATGCATGTCCGTCGGCTTTGGCCCTATATGTGTAGTAGACGGAGAGAATGAGTGCCGCACCATGCCCCGTGGCCGTCGTGCCGCGCCCCGTGCGCGCGGCCGCGCGCGCCCCCCAGCGCGGCGGGTGTTCCAGGCGCTGTAATTTCATGCATGCCGGGTATTACTTTACACGCATAATTTTATGACTGTAATTTCACACCCGTTATTTTTACAAGTGTAATTTTGATATAACCACCTTTGTCATATTATGGAAGTGTAAAATCATGGGCCGGACCCATGATTTTATGCCACCGAGAAATCTGTGATGCGAGCGAAGGCGCTCCGCCAGCTGTCTGTTCGTTTTGGGGGTCACCCGCCCCATCATGCATGCCGCCGCGTACACATCCCTACTCGCTATCGGTGCGCACTACTATTGCACGCACACTTGTACACTCGTTCGTCTGACCGTACTTTCGCCTCGCACGCGCCGCGATTCTGCAAGCGTGCCAGCGGCGCCCGCTATTTTGCGTGCTATCGTTGCGAAGACACCGCCTTGAGCAGCGCCGCCCACGGCGCGGGCGGGGGCAGGGCCGTCCCTGTCGGCGCCGCCGCCCGAAGCGCCGCGGAGATCTTCCGGAGAACCGCAAGCTGCGGCGTGTCCTCCGCCGCCGGGATGACTTGCGCATCGACCGCTCGCAGCCCGAGGGAGCGGCCGACGGCAGCCGCGGCTTGCCGGCCGGTGACGACTGCCTTCTCGGTGCTCCATGACGCGTGGCCTGTGCGGTCGACCCAGTCGCCGCATGCGTACACGCCCTCGCCGAGGCGCAGCCCCGGGGAGAGAGCCGCCGAGCCGAGCGCGAAATGCGAGACCGCACGCCTCGCCCGCACGACGGCAACGTCGACGATGAGCGACGGATCCAGCGTCGCGGCGGGCACACCGAGCGCGGCGGCGGCGGCCTCCAATGCGAGGCGGGCGACAGCGTGGTCGTCGTCGACGTCCGCGATGCGCTCCGCGCGGTAAAAGTCGACCTCGAGAACCGCGAGATCGCCGGCAGCGTGCTCGTCGTGCATGCGCTGCAAGTCGTAGACGCAGAAGCCCGCCTCAGACAGCTCTGCCATCCCGCCGATCTCCGGGCCGCAGACGGTCACCGGCGAGGCTCGCATCGCCGCAGCGACCGCGGGCGGCAGCAGCGTGGATGCATGGGAGCCGCCCAGCAAGCCGGTCGTTCGCGGGGCGGGCTGCAGGTAGACGCGAACCGCTACGCACGTGACGCCGCGGAGCTCGCCAAAGCGCTGCGTCGCAGGCAGCGATGCGAGCAGCGGCGAGGACTCGCACAGCCGCGCGGCCGATGTGGCGCCGACGGCGAGCACGATGGCGTCGCAAGCGAGGGGCGTCTCGTCGCCAAGGACCTTTCCACCAGCAAGAGGCAAAGATGAGGGCGAGGGCAAGGACGGGGAGGTGGGTCGGGGGGCGGGACCTGCACGAGCAGCCCCCCGCAACCCGTAGCCGTGGCCGCCGCGCCGTCCACCGCCGCCGCGCCGTCCACCGCCCCGGCAGGGGCGATGCCGCTGACGCGAGCGCCGCCCCGCAAGACGACGTTGCCGCGCGCCTCGAGCCGCTCCTGCCACGGGCGAAAGATCTTCTCCGTGATGCCACCTAGGAAGTGTCTAGGACGTGTCTAGGAAGTGTCTAGGAAGACGGGCCAAAGCTCTTCTCCGTGATGCCACCGCGGCACCAGCGGACGTCGAAGGCACCACGCGACTGCAGCGCGAAGACGTGGAAGCACGAGAGTGCGGCGGCCGCTGAGATGTCGTAGCCGGGCCCCATGGGCAGCACGTGCAGCAGCGGCGCCACCAGCTCGTCATAGAGAGGATCGGTCACGCCGCCATAGTCCTTGAACAGAGTCTCCGCCGACACGTCGTCGTACCGCGCCCACGAGTCGGCATCCTCCTGCCGGAAGTCGGCCCAGCAAGCGAGTAGGCCGACTCCCGAGGCGCGGTCCAGCAGGCTCAACGGGGAGCGCTCAGAGAATTCTGCTAGCAGCGCGGTGTCGAGCGGCGCGGGGAGCAGGTCGGCGATCTGCTTTAGCGGGTCGGCGCCTGGCATGGACGCGCGGCGGAGCAGCTCGAGCAAGGCGTCGGGTGTCGTGGCCGCCGTCGTCGATGCTTCTGCGGTCGCCAAGACCGGCGCCACTGCAACTGGGCCATTCTTGCTGACGAGGGCGGAGGGCGTGAACGGGCCAAGGACCTCGTCGGCGTCGAGGCCAATATCATCAATCACCTTGAACGTGTTCTTGTACTCGCGCCAGAAGCCGTGGATGCCAGCCTCGACCGGTCGCCCGCCCGGCGTTCGCCAGCCGCCAGCGAGGCCTCCCGCAGCACGTGGCGAGGCCTCGAGCAGCGTGACTTTGCAGGCAGGGTCGGCAGACAGCGCCTCGGCCGCCGTGTAGCCGGCCCAGCCTCCGCCGACGACGACGATATGCGGCGGTGGCGGCGACGCGGCGGCGAGGGAGAGAGGGAGCGGAAGGAGAACGTGAAGCATGGACGAGCGGACGACCGCAGCTGTGGGTGCGGTTCTGTGTGTCGCTGTTTGGCCTCCACTGCCTCTCACGACCAGCCAGGGTTCCGGCTCCTCGATACTTGGCGATCGCAGTCTTGACGTACCGACGGCTAAGGCCGAGTAGCCGGTGTTCACACAGCTCTGTGAACACCGGCAAGAGATTTTCTTTCTGAACGATTTCTTCGGCGTTCAAAACACTCGCTCGGTGTCGAAACACCTCTCTCTCTGACGCGCTCGACTTAGTCTGCGTCACCGCTCTCATGCATGTGCACGTACTTTTTCTCTCTCATCTGCACGCAAGCGGTCTTGGTGCTGCTCAGCGATGCTCACAGCGGCACGTCTGTTCTTTTGCTGTGGGGAGTGCTGTCTGATTGGGTCTCCAAGCCCGCGGGCTCGCTGTGAATGCACCCGCCAGCTAGGCAGCTCCGCGGCGGTGTGGGTGTAGAACGGGTAGGCTGCTGTCTCGTGTCTCGGTGCTCGTACTAAGTCAATGGGAGGAGTGCTTCAATTTCTTCTTCTTATACGCCCAGCTCAAAAGCACACACGCATCACGACGCCTAGACAGGCGAGACGCGGCGACAGCCGCGGGGAGCTGGGTTTAAAAGCGACCCGCTCGGGGGGAGCATTTTTAAAAAAAGGGAACCAGGGGGGGGGGGGTTATTTTGACCCCGAGCCGAGTTTCGTTGGGCTCCCCCCCGGGGGGGAGGGCCCCCCCCCCCCCCCCCCTCTCCTCGGGGGGGCGGGCAGAGCCCGCACCACACACTGCGCCTTTGCGGACGCCGGACCGAGGCCTAAGCGCTGAGTGCGCTGACGTGAGCGGTGAGGCTGGAGCGCCAGAGAGACCCGCGCCTGAGCATGCTGCCGCGCGGGCGAAGTTTGAGTGAGCTGTGTGAAGCCCCGCGCACACGCAATATCGGCTCAGGAGTTCGGAGAGTCAGGCCAACATAGGATCCCGCCGAAATGCGTAACTCCGAGGAATCAGGAATCAGGAATCAGGAATCAGGAATCAGAATCCCGGTCAAAATGTTGGAATCAGGAATCAGGAATCAGGAATCAGGAATCAGAATCCCGGTCAAAATGTGGGCGATCCGACAAATCAGGAATCAGGAATCAGGAATCAAATGGAGCATCAAGAATAGGAAGAGAGACAGGAGAATCGGGAGGGGGGAGCAGAATCAGGAATTGGCTCTGGCTGCCCTAGAGAATCGGAAAGGAAGCGGAGGAAACGAGAATGGAGAATCAGGAAGCTGAAAGCGGGGCCAAGATGGGAGAGTCTGGGGAGAGAATCAGAATATCTGAGCAGAAGAGGAACCTGGGAAGGGGAATCTAGTGAGAGGTAGAATAGCAAGAATCCTTGTGTAGTAGAGCAGAATAGGAATGGCAGAATCCTTAGGCGCGGACAGACTTCTCCATTACTCAGAAGAAAACTGGCCGGCGTCGGGCGGCGAGGCACGCGCCGCCGACGCCGTCGCGTCCGTGTTCTCCGGCCCCGCCGCCTCTCCGCGCGCGGGAGAAGCTACTCCTCGAAGCTACTCCTCCCGCCCCCCGGGGCCGCCCGCCAGGCTGCGCGCGCGCCGCTTGAAGCAGTTTCGGATCTCCTCCTGA
>NW_005195085.1:484223-494120 GCF_000372725.1 Emiliania huxleyi CCMP1516
GAGGGGGGCTGGAGAGGGCGAGGGCGGTGGCGGGGAGGGAGACGCAGACGGTGGGGGCGAGGGCGAGGCGATGACAGCTGCTAGGAGAGTACAAGGACACAGGTGGGTAAGTAGAGAATACGACGCGGCGCGAGAGAGCTCTCTCGAAGGAGCTCGGCAGACTCTCTGTCTCCGGCTGCTAGGAGGGCGTGCCGCTCGTAGGTGAAGCCGTCGACGGTGCAGTACGGGTGCACCATCACGTCTTGGGTGATCGGGCAGAAGAAGTCGGGAGGCACCGCCTCGCACGGCCGCCGCTGCTGCTGCGCGGCGCCGCTCACCTGCGTACGCGCGCCCCGTCGGGGTCGCTGGTCTTGTCTGTGTGTCTGTGTGTGCCCCGTCGGCTGAGCGTCTGGTCTTGTCTGTGTGTCCGTGTGTCTGTGTGTCGGCTGAGCGTCTGGTCTTGTCTGTGTGTCTGTGTGTCGGCTGAGCGTCTGGTCTTGTCTGTGTGTCTGTGTGTCTGTGTGTCGGCTGAGCGTCTGGTATTGTCTGTGTGTCTGTGTGTCTGTGTGTCGGCTGAGCGTCTGGTCTTGTCTGTGTGTCTGTGTGTGCCCCGTCGGCTGAGCGTCTGGTCTTGTCTGTGTGTCTGTGTGTGTGCCCCGTCGGCTGAGCGTCTGGTCTTGTCTGTGTGTCTGTGGTGTGTGCCCCGTCGGCTGAGCGTCTGGTCTTGTCTGTGTGTCTGTGTGTCGGCTGAGCGTCTGGTCTTGTCTGTGTGTCTGTGTGTCGGCTGAGCGTCTGGTCTTGTCTGTGTGTCTGTGGTGTGTGCCCCGTCGGCTGAGCGTCTGGTCTTGTCTGTGTGTCTGTGTGCGCCCCGTCGGCTGAGCGTCTGGTCTTGTCTGTGTGTCTGAAGTGTGTGCCCCGTCGGCTGAGCGTCTGGTCTTGTCTGTGTGTCTGTGTGTCGGCAGAGCGTCTGGTCTTGTCTGTGTGTCTGTGGTGTGTGCCCCGTCGGCTGAGCGTCTGGTCTTGTCTGTGTGTCTGTGTGTGTGCCCCGTCGGCTGAGCGTCTGGTCTTGTCTGTGTGTCTGTGTGTGCCCCGTCGGCTGAGCGTCTGGTCTTGTCTGTGTGTCTGTGTGCGCCCCGTCGGCTGAGCGTCTGGTCTTGTCTGTGTGTCTGTGTGTCTGTGTGTCGGCTGAGCGTCTGGTCTTGTCTGTGTGTCTGTGTGCGCCCCGTCGGCTGAGCGTCTGGTCTTGTCTGTGTGTCTGTGTGTGCGCCCCGTCGGGGTCGCTGGTCTTGTCTGTGTGTCTGTGTGTCGCTCGAGCGCGTGCCTCTCCGTCGCTCATACCTTGTCCGCCCAACACCGCGCCGGTGTCCCCATATCTCACCATATCTCCCCATATCTCCCCATATCTCCCCATATCTCGAGAGGACCTCGCCGGTGTCCCAGTCGTCGCTTCCTTCCCTCCCCCCCCCCCCCCCTATCCACCCTGTCCCCCCCTCTCTCTCCCTAGATCACACCCCTATCCATCCTAGCGGCATCTCCCCCCCGAGGCTGCGCTCACGGCGATATGGGAGGGCCCCCGATCCTCAGTGTCGAACTGTCAGTGTAAACTATACCACCGCGGACCCGTGTGTTGCGTGACTGACTCTGTGCGACTTCGGAGCCCGCGCTTGTGCGCTTGTGTGAACTAGATCACGATCACCTCCTCGTCCGTTGAGGCCATCCGCGCATGCAGCTCTCGCAGCTCGCCCACCTACAGAGCAATCTCACTAGATCTCCCCATATCTCCCCATATCTCGGCATATCTCGGCATCACGCTCGGCAGGGCGCCTACAGTGCAATCTCCCCATTTCTCCCACATCTCCCCACATCTCCCCATATCTCGGCAGCTCGCACACCGTCTTCAGCGCGCGCCTCACGAGCCGCTCCTGGCGCGGGAGATGTGGGGGAGATAAGGGGGAGATTGGGGGGGAGGGGTGCGGGTGAGCGTGTGGGGGAGGTATGGGGGAGATATGGGGGAGACCTGAGGGGAGATGTGGGGGGAGATGTGGGGGGAGATGTGTCGGGAGATGTGGGGGGAGATGTGGGGGGAGATGTGGGGGGAGATGTGGGGGAGATATGGGGGGAGATGTGGGGGGAGATGTGGGGGGAGATGTGGGGGAGATATGGCGGGCGCAACCTTGCGCGCGGACGTGTCCACTTGCAGCGCAAACGGCGAGCCTATGTGAAGACGCTGTGAAGACGCTGTGAAGACACTGTGAAGACGCTGTGAATGCGCTTTGAAGACGCTGTGAATACGCTTTGAACACGCTGTGAATGCGCTTTGAACGCGCTGTGAATACGCTTTGAACACGCTGTGAATACGCTTTGAACACGCTGTGAATACGCTGTGAATACGCTGTGAATGCGCTGTGAAGACGCTGTGAATGCGCCGACATGAGGGCGGGAAGACGGTGTCGTGCAGAGAGCTCATGGCACCGCGTGAGTACCAAGAGAGGCGGAGACAGTGAATACAGCGGCACAGGGCCGAGTAGAGTGGAGCACGCTGCCCCACCGAGGGCTGGTTGGGAGACAGGAACGTGGCTTCTGCTTCTAGCACGGCGTGCCTAGTACCATACCTCCAGAGGATCGAACCCAGTGTGGGTTCAGTCCCGTGGGTGGTGCGGTAGGCGCGCCAGGGCTGAAGGTAACGCGGAGCGATCGGGCCTAAGGTGAGGTAGAGTAAGGTAAACTTCTCCACACACACGGGGCGGTGGGGCAGGGGCCAGGCTAGTCCCTCGCGTCTCCACGTCTAGACGACAGGAGCCGCACGGCATTCAAAGTGCAAGGCCCAGTGCCGGCGTGGGTGAGCGGTGCGTGTGTGTGTGTGTGTGTGTGTGTGTGTGTGTGTGTGTGTGTGTGTGTGTGTGTGTGTGTGTGTGTGTGTGTGTGTGTGTGTGTGTGTGTGTGTGTGTGTGTGTTTGTGTGTGTGTGTGTGTGTGTGAGCGAGCGAGCCTCAAAGTCGACCGCCGCGGCGCCCGCGCCGGCGCTGAAGGCCGCCTCGATCGCCGTGTTCTGGTCCGAGAGGTAGGGGCACCTAGGGTAACGGTGAGGGTGAGGGTGAGGGTTAGGGCTGTAGAGAGGTAGGGGCACCTAGGGTGAGGGTGAGGGTAAGGGTTCCCATATGTGTTCGGCAAGTGCGTGTGATTGTCGTCCTTGCTGCGACTTGGCAGACTGGCAGGGGTGAGGGTTGGGTTCTAGAGAGGTAGGGGTACCACATCTCGTCGCCGAGCCGCATCGGATCGCCGTCGCGCTCGGGTGTGCCGCGGCACCACTGCCACACGACCACCTAGAGAAAAGAAATACGGTAGGCCACCACTGGAAGTGTGCCGCGGCACCACTGCCACACGACCACCTAGAGAAAAGAAATACGGTAGGCCACCACTGGAAGTGTGCCGCGGCACCACTGCCACACGACCACCTAGAGAAAAGAAATACGGTAGCACACCACTGGAAGTGTGCCGCGGCACCACTGCCACACGACCACCTAGAGAAAAGAAATACGGTAGCGAAACACTGGAAGTGTGCTGCGGCACCACTGCCACACGACCACCTAGAGAAAAGAAATACGGTAGCGCACCACTGGAAGTGTGCCCCGGCACCACTGCCACACGTCCACCTAGAAGAGAGAAATACGGTCAGCAAGAAAACACTGGAAGTGTGCTGCGGCACCACTGCCACCACCGGCTTGCGCAGGACGGCCGGGTCGGAGGATGCCATGTCCGCGGCGCCCCACGTCTGCAGCGGCGCGCACGGCTCCTCCGCCGCCTCGCGGCACAGCATGCAGTGCGCGGGCGCGACCTCGACAAAGCTGTACTCGGCGTCGTCGCCGCTCTCGGCGAGGCGCCACTCGCCTAGACACTTCCTAGACACGTCCTCGACACTTCCTGGACAGTTCTACCTAGGAGGCGCCACTCGCCCTGCACGCGACGCCCATGGAGCGTCACCGTGCGCGCGCTGCGCGGGTGCACGATGCGGCACGCCGAGCGGAAGCCCGGCGCCTTGTATCCCGAGCGCCCCATGTGCTGCCCGGGCGTCGTCTGGCAGAAGCCGCCGTCCGGCGGGAGGTGGACGGTCGCGTTGAAAAAGTCGGCGCCGAGCACGCAGCGGTCCTCGCCGCTGCCGAGCGCCGCCTCGAGCCGCTGCGCGATCGCGCGCGGGTAAAAGTCGATGCACCGCCGCACAGGGTCGAGCGACGCCCACAGGACGGCGCAGTCGGCGGGCACGCTGTCCTCGTGAAGGCTTGAGGCGCTCAGCTGCTCTGAGAGCTCGGCCCCGGCGCCGTCGGACGTTTCCGCCTCATCGTCGCTAACGGTGCTGTCCTCCAAGCGTGCGTCCCCCACAAGGTTGGAGGAGGCAGCGGACATTGGTACCCGCGGCCCTCCTGCGCTGCCTCTCCACAAAGAAGCCGAGCGGCCACACTTCGGCCGCGAAATTCTTTTTTAATTCTTTCTTTTTTGAGCTAGCCTTTTCGAACGAAAAAAAGGAGCGTCCACCCATACCGCGTCGGTGTCCAGTCCGAGCCTGACTGTTCTTCACCTTCCTACACATACATACAAAAGGGAAGGCATATCGCTCTCGGGCCCACAGACATCCCGCACACCCGCCGCCCCCGCGCGGGGCGTACCCACGCACCTCGAACTCTCCGCTCTCTATAAAGGTAGCAACACTTGAAAAAACAAAAACGATCACACGCCGGGACACCACGCGCACCCTCCCCCGGACACCCTGCCTCGCGCCAGCGGGCCGCGATCAGGCGCTTGGGTGCTCGCGCAGCCACTTGGTCGCATTGTCGCGGGAGTCTGCGGAGCCGTTCTTGAACGAGCAGCCTGGCATCTTACGGAACCAGCGAGCGACCTGCTTGTCGTCCATCTTGAGCCCGTGGCAGCCGCGTTGGTGAATTCGCCCCATCCAGTAGCAAGCCTGCTCCGACCCCTGTCCGATGGCCTGGCCGAGCATGACCAAACCTCGCGCGGTGTCGACCGAGACGCCCCGGCCTTCGAGCAAGATCCGAGCGCACGCTGTGAGGCCTCGCGGGTCGTCCAGCTCCGCCGCCCGCTCAAACCACTCGAAGGCCTGCTTCTGGTCGACCTGCAGCCCGTGCTTTCCGTCCCTGTACCAAAAGCCCAGGCTCGACATCGCGACAGCGTCGCCGCCCTCTGCCTCTGTCCGCGTCTTCGCCACCACCTTCTCCTCCTCGATCCGCTGCTTCCACGCCGCCGCCTTGTCGCCGCCAATCGCGCCGCTCTTGATCATGCGCTCAATATTGTTGCGCACCTGCACCGCCGGGAAGAGCCGCGGGCCCATCGGCTCGTTGGTCATCGGCGACTTGAGTGCCTCCGCGCTGCGCCCTTTGATGTGCGCCTCGATGGCGCTCCGCTCGTACACGCGCCCGTCCTCAGCGGTGACGGGATCGACGGGAAGCTCCTGCGTGATCGGGCAGACGAATTCTTCGGCCATCTCGTCGATGGCGCTGCGAAAGCGCTTGCCGTCCTCCTCCGTCACCGCGTCGGCGGCACGCTTGCGCGGAGGCATGACGCTCGGCCACAAGGCTCGGTGGGAGAAGGGTAACGGCCAAGCGGGGGGCGCGGCGGGGGGAGAAATTTTCGATTTCTTCTTAAAATTCACGATTAATTATTTGTTTGAGGGGATCGTTAAATGTCTGAACTTCCCGCACCATTCCCAGCGCGCCCCACCCCGGCCGGGAGAAAGGGGAGTGACAGTTTGGGATGGACAGCCGTGCGCGGCCATCAATCAGGAAGGAGGTCTGCCCAGGCGTGACCTGGGCTCCGCATGACCGCCGCCGCCAAGAGCGCCGCGAGCGTCGAGGAGAGCTGTGGGCCGCCACAGCAAAGTTTCGGAAAACGAACAAGAACCTGATATACGACGACAGTGTCTGAGTTCACGCCCACGCAGCACCTCTTGCCTACACAAGTTTTCGTATTTATCACATTCGTACTTGGAATGTACAATTTTGCATAACTGGGCTTAAAACATGGGGCGCCATCTCAGGAGGCTGTGGCTTCGCGAGCAGTGCCTTGGCTTGCCTCTCTAATATGGGCCACCGGCACCGGTCCGGTGAGACCTAGTACAAGTGCTTCCGGCAGCAGCATTTGCGCAGCGCGATCCATGGCGCCTAGGCGCCTGTCAGTGTGTGTGAGAGGACCTCTAGTGTGAGGACCTCTACTGGGCTGAGGACGTCTTTGAGGAAGCTGCCTTTCAACAGGAGGGAAAAGAAAGGAACAAAATGGACACGCCAAGCTAGGTCAAAGGACGACCTGCTAGACGACCTGAGACCGTTGGAGATCGTTTTGCACGCGGAGAAGGGTCCTCAGCCCAGACAGACGCCTCGGACCCTCGGTCCTCACAGAGGTCCTCACAGAGGTCCTCACAGACTGAAAGCGCCAATGACGCGGCGCAACTGGCCTGCTGCCGGAAGGATATACGAGCTATCTCACCGGTGTAGCTGTTACAGAGAGGCCACTGCACTCGAGAGGTCAGCCAGGTGGTGGCCGCCCCAATTCTACGAGAGGTCAGCCAATTCATGGACGAGAGGTCAGCCAATTCATGTGGATAAGTTACAATATACGCGATGTGTAAATAAATGAGAAAGCCGTGCGGATCTGCATTGAGCCTGGCTCGAGTGTGTCGACGATAGTGCCGCATGGGCCGTGGCGGCTCGCCGCTGCCGTTCAGACACTTGCGTGCTCTGCTGAGAAAGCTCGTACCCGTCCGGCAGCAGGCCAGTTGCGCCGCGTCATTGGCGCTTTTAGTCTGTGAGGACCTCTGTGAGGACCGAGGCGTCTGTCTGGGCTGAGGACCCCTCTGCGTGCAAAACGATCTCCAACGGTCTCAGTTCGTCCTTTGACCTAGCCTGGCGTGTCCATTTCCTTTCTTTATTTCCCCTCCTGTTGACAGGCAGCTTCCTCAGAGAGGCCCTCAGCCAAGAGGTCCTCAGCCCGGTAGAGGTCCTCACACTAGAGGTCCTCACACACACTGACAGGCGCCATGGATCGCGCTGCGCAAATGCTGCTGCCGGAAGGCAGGTCTCGCCGGTGGCCCATACCTGTATTAGACCTCTCTCGCGAGGCCACAGCCTCAGTTGGCGCGGCCCCTTCTACGTGTGTAATATATTGGGTGAGTGTGCCGCCTCAGTTATGCAAAATAGTAAAATTCGAAATCACAAATCTTAAAGATACAAAACGCGTTAATGTGCGAGATGGTACTGAAGAGATCCGTTACGCAAAAGCATGCGCGACTTGCACTCTTTCGTGCCACTCGCTCGCCGGTGCGCGACAAGATACCGTGAAAGAACCCCGCTGGATGCGAAGAACCCTCCACGAAGGAGCAGCTCGACACATGCTGGCGACCCTCGTCTTCCCCGCGGCGTACTCGCCCTCGCCGTTCGCGAGCCTCGCCGCTGCGCGGCCTCGCACCGCCGCGGCGCCAGCGATGTCCGAGCTCACCCTCGCTGCCACTGTCGTGCGTGACGTGTCTGCCCTGCCGACGATGTACGCCCTGATGTCGCTCAACGAGTACATGACGCACCGGTATTTCCAGCATTTGGAGTTCAACAGGCCCGAGTCGCTGCCGTGGGTCAAGTCGCTCGTCGAGCGCGTGGCGGGCGTGCCAGCCGCTGAGCAGAGGGTGCCGGGCGACGGACACGTCGAGCACCACGCCGAGACGTACGACGACATGTCGCTGAAGAACGACGAGCGCTGGCGCGCGAACAAGGCGTCGCAGTCGCTCGACGGCGACTACTACCGCGGCACCGCCTTCCACTGGTCTGCGACGTTCATCATGACGGTGCAGATGCTGCCGTCTGTGCTGCCGACGTACGCGCTGATGGGCTGGAGCCTGCCCGACACGTTCGCCATCCTGCTGCCTTCGATGCTGCTGCACGCGGTGGTGTGGAACGCCATCCACCCGCCGATGCACGGGCTGCCCCCCGTCGCACTCACCGACGGCTTCGGCACCGGACCGGGCGTCGCCGGCGGCAAGGCCGAGATCAGCCGAGATCAGCCGAGATCAGCCGAGATGAGCCGAGATCAGCCGAGATGAGCCGAGATCAGCCAAGATCAGCCGAGATCAGCCGAGATGATGCTCGGCTACTCTGACTCGTCCCAAGTCTTACCCTAGCCCTCACCCTCGCCCTAACCTTTTCCCTAACCGTGACCCTACCCTTAACCCTGACCCTATCCCTGACCCTACCCCTGACCCTGTCTGTGACCCGTCCTAGGCCTTCTCGGAGTGGCTAATCGGCACGCGGTGCGCTCCAGTCGAGATTCGCCGAGATTCGCCGAGATTCGCCGAGATTCGTCGAGATTCGTCGAGATTCGCCGAGATTCGCCGAGATTCGCCGAGATTCGTCGAGATGCGCCGAGATGCGCCGAGTGACTCGCCGAGACGCGCCGAGGCCGAGGACGAACGGCCTCAGTCGGACCGCCCGATCTCGGTGTATCTCACCCCATCTCGGTGCATCTCGGTGCATCTCGGTGCATCTCGGTGCATATCGCCTGAACTCGGTGCATCTCACCAGAGGCAGCGCCGACCGCTCCATTCCCCCCCCCCCCCCCCTCCTCCCCGCCTCCCCCGCACCCAGGTACGCGCACTGGATCTTCGAGAACCACATTACATCTCCACATATCTCCCCATATCTCCCCATATCTCCCACCCAGGTACGCGCACTGGATCTTCGAGAACCACATGGGGCATCACGTGCTCGGGGGCCAGTGCAACTACAACGTGTGCTGCCCGATGACAGGCCTGCTGAGATATGGGGAGATTTGGGGAGATATGTGCAACTACAACGTGTCCTGCCCGATGACAGGCCTGCTGAGATATGGGGAGATATGGGGAGATATGTGCAACTACAACGTGTGCTGCCCGATGACAGGCCTGCTGAGATATGGGGAGATATGGGGAGATATGTGCAACTACAACGTGTGCTGCCCGATGACAGGCCTGCTGAGATATGGGGAGATATGGGGAGATATGTGCAACTACAACGTGTGCTGCCCGATGACAGGCCTGCTGAGATATGGGGAGATATGGGGAGATATGTGCAACTACAACGTGTGCTGCCCGATGACAGGCCTGCTGAGATATGGGGAGATATGGGGAGATATGTGCAACTACAACGTGTGCTGCCCGATGACAGGCCTGCTGAGATATGGGGAGATATGGGGAGATATGTGCAACTACAACGTGTGCTGCCCGATGACAGGCCTGCTGAGATATGGGGAGATATGGGGAGATATGTGCAACTACAACGTGTGCTGCCCGATGCCAGGCCTGCTGAGATATGGGGAGATATGGGGAGATATGTGCAACTACAACGTGTGCTGCCCGATGCCAGGCCTGCTGAGATATGGGGAGATATGGGGAGATATGTGCAACTACAACGTGTGCTGCCCGATGACAGGCCTGCTGAGATATGGGGAGATATGGGGAGATATGTGCAACTACAACGTGTGCTGCCCGATGACAGGCCTGCTGAGATATGGGGAGATATGGGGAGATATGTGCAACTACAACGTGTGCTGCCCGATGCCAGGCCTGCTGAGATATGGGGAGATATGGGGAGATATGTGCAACTACAACGTGTGCTGCCCGATGCCAGGCTCTCGCCGCCACCAGCCCCTCCTCCCCTGAGCCCTCCCCCCCCCCCCCCCGCTCATTCATTGCAGCCTCTTTTCAGCTTTTTTACACTTTATTGTCAGGAGAATCCCACTTCATTCTTTGTGCCTTTCTATTCACCTTCCTTTACATGTCTCTTACAGTTTCGCTTTAATTTGCTAATATCTTGCATGTGCTGGTATTTTTTCATATTAGAATGTCTTATTTCGTTGGCTTTGTAAGATTTATGGCGGTTTTTTATTATCG
>NW_005195085.1:494220-497074 GCF_000372725.1 Emiliania huxleyi CCMP1516
AACATAGCGTGGGGATTATGCCTCCCTCGCCGCCACGCCCGCCTCGTAGCGCCTGCAGCCCTGCCACCCACCTCCTCTGGCCATCTCCCACCTCTGGCCACCTCGGCCCACCTCGGGCCACCTCGGGCCACCTCGGGCCACCTCGGGCCACCTCGGGCCACCTCGGGCGCCTCGGCGAGGCCCTGTGGTGGCGCACACGCTCAGCGGTGCCGCCACGTCTTCCTCCCGCCACAGACCACCTCCTCGGTAGCTACGTCCCCACCGCGGAGTGGCAGCCAAAGATGCGTCCGCTCCCGGCCAACGCGCAGACGCGCGGCCCGGTGGTCGCGCCGGCCAACGTGCCGCAGCTGCCGACGAGGGAGGAGTACGAGGCGACGCGGCGGCTGCAGAGGCACCGCTGTGAACGGCGTCTCTGCACAGCCGCACCTCTGGGTAGGCGACGCGGTTGCTGCAGAGGCAGATGCGCGAGTCGGCCGGCGGCGGCGGCGGCACGGCGCCGGCGGCAATCGCAAACGGGGGCACGATCATTGCGGACGCCTACAGCGAGTGATCTGTGGGCGGAAGGGGCCCGCCTCCCCCACCGCGCCGTGCAGCCTTGCGCCAGCGCAGCACACTCTCCATGCTCGCATAGTCGCGCCTCTCGCGCGCCCCCTCGTGCACATGACGCGCATCCTGCGCACAGCGGAGACACGCGGAGCGCTTCCTCCTCGCCGGGGTGTCGGCGGCGTGTATCGCCGGCGTGTGCCCGCGGGGCGCAACCCGGCGGGCTCCGGTGTTCTGTTGTCAATGGTCACACGTCGGCGCCGGCCGCGCCTGCCGCCTCCGGATCGTATTACTTACAACACCAAAAAAGAAGCCACCCCCGGGACGTGACTCGTGTGTCCTAAGAGCAATGGAGCAGGGCTCGCGCTACCACCACTGACAGGCTCCGGACAAGGCTGCTCGAACGAGCAGCAACGCCAGCAGCCAGGCAACGAGAGAGCACTACAAGCCAGTGATTGGGTCTGGGCCTGCTTTGGGAACAACAACGCCGGTATTGGCGCCGACGCTCCCGGTGCCGCCGTAGTGAAGCAGTTGGCCGACAGATTCCACCACCGATTTCGCGACGCTACCAATGATTCCGCCGCGCATAACGAACCGGAGGATGTGCAACATGTGGATGAAGGCAATCATGCACCCCCACCTCCAAAGCCGCTGCGGCCATGTCTCGGCCTGCGAAGCCACGAGGAGGGTCGGGGTTCAATGAGGCCTCGCGCAGGAATTGGGTTCTGGTGGTTGGTCGTGCAGATGGTCCTCGCTGCATCTACGCGACCCGCCGCCCGCTCCTCGGTAGAAAGCAGCATCTTGGCAGGCATGCCAAAGAGCCCTTTCCGAGGGGCAAGCTCGGGCGAGGCGGCGTGAATCTGGCTGCCTTTTGCGGGCTTGCTCGCGGCGCGCTTCTTCGGGCTGGACTTGCCCATTGCGGGCGACGCCACGGACCGTCGTATTTTACGAGTTGCGGAACGGCCGCACGCCGGCCGAGCTTCCGACCCTCGGCCCGACATGCTGTCGCTGGCGGGCCTGCTTCTGCCCGCCCTCCTCTCTGCGGTACCAACAGGACGGACCCCCCTCTGGATCAACGAGTGGGTTGAAGACGCGGCGGATGACAAACTGGGCGGTGAGATTATGGATGGCATCGCGGGGGGGATATCGCAAGCGGAGGACTTCCTCGATGAGCAGGGCATCTCTGTCGAAGACCAAGACTGGTGCAGCCATGCACAAAAGCTTAAAAAGGCACTCGACTCGCTCACCAAGTCGGCCGAGTCAATCGACTATGATGAGACTCTCAATGACATCTCGTCGCCAGAGTTCTACGCGAGTACTACGATCTCGCTCTGTCTCGGCGGAGCGCTTCTCCTCGCGCCGATCCTCCTCGGCCCAAGTTGGCCGTCCTACCTCATTTGGATCGTCGCAGCGCTTCTCGGTGCCATAATCGGCAACAAGCTGATGACTGCGACGGGCCTGTTGAGCGGGCACTTTGTCAATGAAAACGAGGACGGGCCAAAGCCGATGCACTGCGTCCTCGGCATTGCAGGCGTTGCGATTTTCACACTCGTCCTCGCGTTTTGGGCGCTCGCACAAGTCAAGACGGCTTTCTTTTGTCTCGGCGCGATTCTCGGCGGCTACCTAGCGAAACAGGGCATTGGGCTCGCCAAGCCGTGGCTGGAGGAGGAGCAGGGCCTCGATCTGGATAGCAAAGACAACCAGTACTACATCTGGGGCACAATAGCAGTCGCCTCGCTCTTGGGTGGCTGCTTCATCGCGGGGAAGAAGGACGCCATAATCGACACGGCGGCAGGCCTGTTCGGAGCGTTGCTGGTCGCTCAGGGCGTCCTGCTCTACGCGGAGACGTGCGAGCCAATCACGGACTGGTTGGACGAGGCGGGCATGTCGCTCAACAAGTTCCACTCGTACTGGTTCGCGGGGATCGCAGCCGTGCTCTTCCTCCTGCGCGCCTACCTGTCAAAGGGTGGGGGCGGCACGAATGAGTTTGGTCAGAAGAAGCCGCTGGTCTTGGCCTGAGGCCTGTTCGGAATCCCCTAACGCCGAAAAGGGACGACTGGGCGAGGTGAGCACCTTCGTGCTGTCAACAGAGCCCTTTCATGTGTCGCTCGGTTCGGCAGCTCCGACACAGCGCCACCTCGAGGAGCTTGGCAAAGGGGCCGATGGTTAACCTCCTTTTGCTTGGGCTACTCGAGTAGTTCCATTTCACTGTGGCACAGCTCGCGTTACAAAACCTTGATTTTGACCATTGCGCGAAAAAGGTACATCTCGGTGCCTTCCAGAGGCAGCTGCGACCCCGCCGAGTAGACGA
>NW_005195085.1:497174-504732 GCF_000372725.1 Emiliania huxleyi CCMP1516
TTCTGCCTCTGCGCGTCCTGGGGATGTACCTTTGTCGCGCGCCGGAGACGACTCGACGCCGCTGAGATCGGAGATCAAGCTCTGACAGGTCGCACGTCGCTCCTTTGACGCCGACGTGACTCACCCGTGCAGATCACATCAGGACACGGTCTCGACGCGCTCGGTACGACGCCTGCGACCCGTCTCGGGTCAGGTGGCACGACGCTCATCGCGCCTACCAGCGCTGCCGTGCAGGTTGCCACGACGAGGTCGAGCACGCTTCTATACGCTCGCCGAGCCTTCCTTTCCATCCCATTTGGCAGCCTGGGAACGGTGGCGGTCAGAGGCAAAGCATACGAGGGGTGGTGGAACCACATGTCACGGCTACTGCCGGCTCGACCCCACGATAGCCTCCGGAGGCTGACTTTGAGGCACAATCATCGGACGACGTCGGCGAGTTGAGTCGCGCTCGCGGTAGCCAGATGACCTCTCATACTAGTATCATCGGCCATGGCCGCAGGAAGCGCGGGGGAGGGCGCTGGGAGCAACACGGAGCTCCGTTGGACGTTTTCAAGATTAGCGTGTCAGAGTGTGAAATGGAACTAGCCTTGATTGTTTTCAATATAAACCGAATGCCACGTTCGGATCGCTCCTCATCGCAAACCTGTCAGCAGTTCACCCTCGGTATGTTCGTAGAACCAAACACGGATAAATATCACGGACGCCAAAGCAAACCCCTGGCGCCGCCTTGACGTTGGTGACCGACCATCCCCGCAGCGTCGCGATGATCTGCGGGTCCTCCGCCCACAAGCCAGTGTCCGCACTCTTGATGAGCACGCCGCGGTGCGAGTCAGTGGTGCCGAGGAAGGCCGTCTTCTCAAGGTCCGCCTTCGAGAGCTCGACCAGCTTCTCGGTGCGCTGCTTCTTGGGCGCCGTCGCCGTCGCCTCCGCGTCCTCGTCTACCTCCTCCCTGTCCTCCCCCTCCTCCTCCGCCGCCGCCGCCTCCGCCGCCGCGTCGCCCTCCGGTGCTTCCCGCCCGCCGGCGGCGGCGGTGTAGGTGACGCCAATGACGCCGTTCTCAAAGATCGACGGCAAGATGCCCATCCACTTGGGGTAGGAGTCGCCATTGACGGTGCCGTCAGCATGCGCACGGAGAGGAAGGAGAGGAGATCCTCGGTGTCGCGCGCGTACGTGGGCAGCGCATCGCGGCAGTAGAAGTCGTACGTCGAGCCGGTGAGAGAGCGCTCGTGGCTGCACAACGCCTTCACCTACGGTGGTGTGCAGTCAAGATGTGCGGCGCGGTCGGTGGGAGGAGCGGGCGGTGGCAGCGTCTGTGGCTATAGCTACGTGGGGATGGCTAGGCGACGGACCGTCTCGGCGAAGTTGAGGCGCTCGGGCAGCGGCCCGCCCATCAGCGCCGACAGCCACTCGTTTGCCATGCGGATCCTCTCCCCCTCGAACGGGTTGACCGCGGCGCTGAGGTCTTTGCCCACGCAGTACGTCTGCGCGGCCTGGTGCGCGAGCCTGGCTATCTCAAGGTGCAGCATCGTGCGCTCCCAGACGAGCTTGTCCATGTCGCCTGGCCGGCGCGCGTTGGCAATCTTGGCGTCGAGCCCGCCGTTATTATATGCGATGAGCACCTCCCGCGGGATGCCAAAGAGCTGAGCCGGCTTGGCCTTGTCGAGCATCACCCGCCTTGTCGAGCAACATGCATTCTCTCGTCTTGAGCGGCGGTAGGAGGCCCACTCCCCGACATCCTCTCCCCTGTTCTCGCCTCGCAATGCACACAAGCCGCTGACATGCAGAGTTCAGATCAGAGACGGCGCGGTGCCCTACACAGGCCTGTAGGTCATCCACATCACGACCGGCCCGCGACAATAAGGGCACGCGTCTTGCATGCGCTCGGAGCAGGGACCGCAAGCACAGTGGTGGCCGCAGGGGACCGCGACGTGCGTCTTTGGCCGGGTGAAGCAGACGATACACGTGGTCTCGCCTCCCATCGTGGACTCGGGGACCATGCGGCCCGTCTCAAAGTGTGCGTCAGCCAGAGAGACCACCCCAATCGGCGGCGGCGAATCGAGCGCTGGCGAGTCATTCACAAGTGCGTCGTTGTAAGGCGCACCCGGCTCGCTGTCTTCGATTACCTTTTCCGAGGCCGGGGAGGCCGGGGAGGCCGCCTGCTCCGGCAAGGCAGCCTGCTCCGGCAACGTCGACAGAGCACCCCGCTCCTGAATCCTCACCTCAGGTTCGAGTAGCTCGCTTGGCTGCACAGCCCGCGGCTCCACCGCCTTGCTGGCGTCCTCCCTCGCCCGCTGTGCCGCTGGCATCGCAACCGCCGCGCGCTGCGCACCTCCTGCCTCGACTGCCTGCTTCCTTGCCCGCTTCTGTGCCCGCCCGCGCCGTGACGAGCCGTGTGCCGGCTCCTGACAACTAGGAGCCCATTGTCGGAGACTTGCCCAAGACCAGAGCCCTTTGGCCGCAGCAGCCCCCTTCGCCCACGCAGCCACTGCCACAACAGCCACCGACAAGGAAAGGCCAAACCTTGTAGCCCCCACCGCCACCGTCTGCACGCTCCCTCGCCATCCTTCTGCATTGTGTCCCCACGCTGTGCACGCCGCCAACGCGACCAACGCCCACGTTGCCACCGCCAGCGCAAATGAGTCGCGGATGCCGATCAGGAATGGATGCGCGAGCAGCTGCACGCCGGAAGTCACAAGCGTCCTGGCGTGCTCCAGCGATGTCCTCCACCAGGTCCGCCGCTGGCGTCGAGCGCGAGCGCGGGAGTTGCCCCCTCTTTGTGTGTCGCGCATGTAGCACTGCGGCATGCAAATGCAGATGAACCCAAGGACCACAGACACGGCTGCACACAGCGCCACGGACACGTCGGCCGCCCACGTCACCCATTCGTCCACCTCTACGACGCGCCGTCGTGAAGACTCTCCGTCAGGCCGCGCCTTGTCGCTCGGAGCAGAATGTTCAATCGACCGTTTGATGGCCTGTACAACCTCCGTGTGGCCGTGGTTCTGAGCTATCTGCAGCGCCGTATTACCCTCGGCATCGCGCGCCCGCGGTTCTGCGCCCGCCCGCAGCAGGCGGCGCACGGCGGCGACTTCGTTGAACTCGGCGGCGCCCATCAGCGCGGTGCGGCGCTTCCCCCACCTCTGGTTGACCCTCGCGCCGCGCTGAAGCAGCATCTCGAGAACCCGCTCTTGGCCAAAGCGAGCAGCGGCCACCAGAAGCGTGAGGCCGCTCACACCCCCCCTCGCGTCCAACCGTGCAGTTGCTAGGGAGGCTGATGCTGCCCGTTCATCGCATGTCGCGTCAACCTGACCGCCACCGTCGAGCCACGCCCGCACCGCCGCCTCAACCCCTAACCCTGCAGCTTCCGCGATCTCATGAGGAACTAGCTGGCTCCTCTGTGCGCCACCACCCAAGCTCGCAAGCACCAATCCGCTGGCGACGAGCCAGCACATCACCTTGCCTCCGGCCCTTGCCGCGCTCATGCCGCCAGGTAGAGCTTGCCCTGCCGTCCCCAGGGTTCCAACTTTTTGCGGGGTATGGTATGGTAGCTCGCGGCCCAAAGGGTGGGGGGGTATGGTCCTGACCGCCCATCCCCGGTCTCCGGGAGGCTGGGTCTGTCAGCAGGCGGGGGGGGTATGGTCTCGAGGTGGGTTGCGCGAGAGTACCATACCATACCCCGCAAAAAGTCCGAACCCAGGCTCAGAGGGTTCCGGCTCCTACCCAGATAGGGGGGCTCTCGAGGTTCTCGAGGTTCTCGAGGTGGATATCCTTTGGCCGCGTTGGGTAGCGAGGATTGGTGTAACCCGAGCCACGGAGGCGTGTTTTCTGACGGCCGACCGTCAGTGCACGGAGTTGCCACTTCTCCGACTGCCCCGGCTAGTTCCCGAGTTTCGCGGGAGTGACCCCATGCGTCAAACCCGAGACCTAGCGCGGGTGGGTTGGAGGGGCCTCGGAAAGGCGCGCAAGCACGCCCTACGTCTTCCCCTCCTCCCCATCGGGCCGCATAAGCGGCCACGCCTCGCAGATTCGTTTCCGCGCCTGGGTCAGGCGCGCGGGGCATCCCCCGGGTCGCTCGACCAGCGATCCGAAGAGTGGCCGCTATGCGAGGAAAGGAGCGGGGCCCTCGATGCCTCTGTCCGGCCCTCCGAGGGGGGAAGGGAATTGCGGGGTCCCCACGGGCGCCTCAGTTCGGCCCTCCCGAGGGGGGGAGGGGAGCAAGGGGGTGGGGGGATCGGGGCGGTGGGGGAGGGGTCTCGGATTTCGTGTGGCTAATACTTGCCTTTCGGGGAGGGGCCTCGGGAAAGGCGCGCGCGCATGCAGCCCTACGTAATCCCATCCTCCCTCGAGGCAGCGAGTAGGCAGCGAGAGGAGGTCTCGAGCGCCTATGAAGGTATGTGAGATGGTGATGGGAATGGGCGGTCGGTCGGTCGGTCGGTCGGGCGGGCGGGCGGGCGGGCAAGCGGGGAGAGGCGGGCGGGCGGGGCGGAGCGGGCGGGCGGGGTGATCGGGGGAATCGTGTCCACAATCGGCAGCGGCGGAGTAGCAGCAGCAGCAGCAGCTGTTGTAGCAGCAGACAGCAGCCTGCCGCAGATTCCTGCCGTTGTCTGCGCCGCGATCCGCCGCCGCGCCGCCGCGCCGCCGCCGCCTGCGCTCGCCGCCGCCTCGTAGACGACTCCTCTCGCGCTCGGAGAGCCGCGCAGCGGGCCGCGGGTTTAGGTCAAAGTGTGCAGCAAAGTGGCGGTCATGAAATCATCAAAATTTGAGGTTGCTCGAGAGAGCCTGGAAACGGTCCCGAGCCGTAGCCCCGGTGTCGGCGCACCGCCTCTCGGCCGCGACGGGCCGGCTCCGCCGCTCAGTCGAGCAGCAGGGGCTCTGGCACAGTTTTGTAGGGGGGCTGCCGTGACTTAGCAGCAGTGCCAGCAGTGGACTGAGCATTCTTCTCGTCGCGTGCGTCGAAGGCATCTCGCACACTAAGGAATCTTCACACCAAAACCTCTCTGTGTGGGGAGAGCCGAGGGAGGCACAAAAGCGAGAGCTCATGCCACCGACATTACCGTACCGAGAAGGCGACACCAGCAGTCCAGCACGGCACCACAGTGTAGCGTAGGCTGGCGCGCACAGCGCCGCCGCGACGCCGGCGGGCGTACTTCCATAGACGAGCAAGCACGTCGGGGCGACGCCGTCGCATGAGCTAAGGGCTCCATGGGATCACTGATGAAGTGATGAACTGATGATGACAAGATGTTCGTTTACGGGGCGCAGCCACTTCAGCATACAGCAAGAGCAAGAGCACTTGCTTGTTCCAACTCCGTACACACAGTTGTCGTGGGCCAAGCCGCACAGGGGCAAGCGGAACCGCCATTTCAGCAGACGTCACACGCGCACCGTACAACACCGGACGCACCTCGAGCTCACACGCCACTCAGCCTTACACGCATTACTGTAGCCAGGCACGACATGCAAGTGGCTCTTGCGCTCTCGATCAAGACGAGCTCCGACAAGGTGCAAACATGCTCCTTGCGCACGGATCTGGCCGTGCACGACATGCGTGTGGTGTTGCCCTTGGGTCGTGTGTAAGTGTCGCGGTTTGCGTGTGGTTGAGTTGGGACGTCGGAAGGCGGTGAGGACATGGCGGTGCACGACAGGCCGTGACGTGATCGCGTGATGCGGGGAGGACCTTGGCTGTCAATGTGAGGCGGTGTGTGTCGTGGGTTTGTTAGCCGAGTCGCGTCTGGGGTCGCATTGACTGCGAGGGCGTCGGTTTGGCCGGGTCGCTAATTTCAGAGTAAAAGTTAGCAAACACCTCTCCGACGCGCTCGACTATAGTCTGCGCCGCCTCTCCTGTGGTGTCGAGCTGCGTGCGTGCGCACTTCGCCGCTAACTCTCAACCCTCGTCGGCTGACTCACACACAATATGTCTAGATCGTTTGCTTCCGTTCTCGCTCTGGGTATCGTGGGCACCGCCGCAGCCCCACTCACTTTGCCTGCCGGTGAGGAGAGCCTTGCATACGGCGCGATTGACTTTCGATGCCCCGCCGGCGACGAGAGTAGCCCCCAGATGATAGCGAACAATCAAGATTCCGAATGCTGCTGCCGAGTGCGATGCCACCAGCACTCACGGTGGTCGACCTCCTTCAGATCGAGTGAGAGCTGCAATAATGCAAAGCAGCTCTGCCGTCGGCTCCCTCTGTGCTTTGCGCTCGCCGTCAGCGGGGATGCAGAGTGGGCGACGTTGAAGGCAAAGCCGCGCTGGTGGCTTCAGGCGCCCGGCGTTGACGAGTGCCGTCGCATCCACGTCCAGGGTGCCGAAGGCAAGGCTGCTGCCAGGGCGGCGGCGAAAGCGTGGATGGCCGCAAAGTGCAACGACTACGTCCATGGCGAGCCCGCTGTGGCTCGTCGTCGAGGACGCTTTGTGTTTGATATCGGCTTCCACACCGGCGACGATACTTTGTTCTTCCTCTCTCAGGGATTCGACGTGGTGGCTGTCGAAGCGAATCACGTGCTCATCAGCGAGGGCATGCGCCGTCCGAGCATCGCACTTGCTGCGCGCTCAGAGCAGCTCCACTTGGTGAACGCGGGCATCGTTCGAAACGAGCACAATCGCACGCTCACGGTCTACGTGCACAAGACAGTCTCCGCTTGGAGCACGTTCATGGACTCGGCCAGTAAAAGACTCGATCAATTCACCCCGTTGCAAGTGCCCACGGTCACGTGCGCCGCCTTGATACGTAAGTATGGCGTGCCCCTCTACCCCAAGATCGACATCGAGGGGGCGGACAAGTGGTGTATCCATAGCCTCACGTCCTTGCGCAAGCAGCAGCTTCCGAGGTACATCTCTACGGAGGACCCGTTGGCGCTGGACGCATTCGTACGACTGGGGTACACGCGCTTCAAGAAGATGGTGGACCAGTCTTTGGCGCGACGGGGCGGCGTCTCGTTCTCGGGAGGGATGCCTGAGGGTGCGCCCTCGCGCAACCCGAAGTGGGCGGGAGGCGCCACAGGGGATCTGAACCACACCTCTTGGTTCACAGCCGAGGAGATCCGCTCGGATCCTGACTGGCAGCGCATCGGGAGGATTGGCAAACAGCGCATGCTCCACGAGTACGACCTGCATGCACGTTTAAGTAAGTAAGTAAGTAAGTAAGTAAGCATAGTAGTAAGCATAGTAAGCATGCACGTTTGCTTGAGCGTCGCGAGTGACAGCTCTCAGCTGGAATGCACTTGAAGCTCGGGTGAGCTTTTCAAGTGCACTCCACCGCGGCCCGCGGCCCTGCAATGCATGCGCGCGCGCGCGGTCCGTCTCGCACAACCAAAACGCCCTACCTACCTACCTATTGCGGGCGCCAATCGCCAGGCTCCGTGCCCCACCTACCTACCTATTCCCAGGCCGCGCAGCGAAGCGAAAAAATACCCGTGAGCACTCTGTGAATAGGCTCCCAGCTCGCCGCTCCCGGCTGGCAGCCTCTTCCGTACACATTTCGAGCCCTCGCACCTATCATGCTCTTGTCGCCGCTCACGGCCGGCGCAGCGCTCGTGTCGCCAGGCAAGCTCTACCTCG
>NW_005195085.1:521442-522992 GCF_000372725.1 Emiliania huxleyi CCMP1516
ACCCCCCGCGGCCTAGCCGCTCGCTCGCCGTTCGCTCCCCCGCTCGCGCCAGACCTTCTACCTCCTCGTGATCCACCCGCCGCCACCCTCGCCTCGCCCTCCCGCCACCTAGCCGCTCGCTCGCTCCTATCCGTGCCACGCCTATCCGAGGACGCCCCCCCCCCCGACCGAGCTGCGAAACAACGGCGTCCACACCGGCCGCCGCTCGACAACCAAAATTTTCTTCGGCGCTGCGCGCCGTTGCAGTCGAGTGTATGTCTGTGTATGTTGCAGCGCAGGTGCCCAGCTATCGCTGCCGCAAAATAGGTCCATGTGGTTAGAAAAAATGCCCTCGAAAGCGCCCGCCGGTGTGTGTCCAAAGATGTAGCGCTACAAGTTGGGGACGCATCCGACACACGGGCAGGTTTTCGCGCTTAGCAGCTGGCCAACGGTGATGACGCCGTCGCGTCACCGACGGCTCGTGCTTGTGTATGATAGCAACCCCTTGTCCGACGGCAGCGTCCTCGCGTCCGCCTCCGCCCGCGCGGCATCATCATTGTCCGCCTAGACCACTGCGGCCGCGGCCGCACCCGCGGTGGCAGGGTTCCACACACGCCCAGGCGCAGGTGCAGCAGCAGCCAGTGCAGCAGCAGCAGCTAGTGCAGCAGCGCGTGATCACGCTTGCACACGCGATGGGCGGTCGTCATGTGCTGCAGGATGGGTCACTTTGGACGCGTCCCATCGGAAGGCCGCCGCTTCCACCCGGCTCCGAGAAGGCACAGCGAGGCGCGGTGCAATCAGTGGAAGCACCATCGGATCAAAAAGAACGCCGATGCTGCCCTACAGGCTGCGCAGACAGTGCTAGCTCTTTATAGCGAGGCGACCAGGCGCGAGATGTTCACTCTCGCGCCACATCCCTACAACGGGGTGCATTGTACCCACTTGCACGCCGGCACGAGCGCGGCGCCGCAGTGGGGCAAACGGGGCATCTGGGGCTAGCTCAGCTATGAGCATCACCTCTGCCGCTTCTCGCCATCCCCGAGGAGCAGCGCGCCCGAAGCAGGTGAGTCACGGCCGCTAGGTACAGCGAGCGCGGCGAGCCAGAAGCGAGAAGGGAACGTCAAGGAGAAAATCAGCAGATTCCAAGATTCAATCTCGTTTGACAAAACCCACACGGAGGTCGGGTAACTGGGAGTCGGGAGCTCGGGAGTATAAGAAAATCTCCCCAAATTTTCGTCGGCGCTGACGCGCCGACAAAGCTGGTGTCCGACCCCGACCGCCGGCCGAAACAGCCGCGTCCAGCCCGACCTGCGGCCGGCCGAAAATCATTTAGTCGGCGGACTTGTATGTCCGGAGCTGACTTTCTTTTCCCATACGTGTCTCCAAAAAGATGACTTTCTTTACCTTTCATGACACCGGGGCCATTCTTTCCTTTGGCGTGCCGGTGTGTTTGTCAGGGTTCCGGCTCCTAGCCGGATAGGGGGTCTGCTCACTGGCTGGCCCCTCCAGATAGCACTCCCTTTGTTCTCTTCTCATAAAATCGGAGGGTCGGCCCACGGGGGGACTTCGTG
>NW_005195085.1:523716-532147 GCF_000372725.1 Emiliania huxleyi CCMP1516
TCCTCCTCCCCCGCCTGTCTCAGACCTTGTTATTGAGAAAAGAATACCTCGTAGTTGGGATGGGGGGAGAATGTGCCAGCAGGCCTAGAAGGCCCGTTCGCAGAGAGAACCGTGAGAGAGATGCGAACGAAGCGAGGAAAGGCGCATCGAGGCGAGGCTGAGGTGAAGAGAGGGGGATTATACCCAGCAATCCCGTGTGTCTCGGCTTTTCGGTCGGCTGTCTGCTGTGCGTGGAGCGGAGTGTGTCGCCGCGCCTGCGCCACCACCACCGCCGCCTCCACCGCCGCCGCTACCGCCTCCGCCGCCGCCACCTGCTGGCAGTGGCAAATCGTGACGAAGGTGGCAAGGTGCATCGTGCTGCAGCGCGTCTGCTCCGCCTCCACCACCGCCACTGCCACACCCGTCTCCTCGTCTCCACGCAACAAAGTCATAGTCGGGCATGGGCAATGAAGGCTTGCCGCCGGACGTCGACGGCTGCTTTCTTTGCTTGCCGGGCGGTTTTGTGGGCGGCTCAATCATCCGGGCTAGCTCTGGCCGCTATGGGATCCTTGTTGGGTGTATGCCGTCGCGCTTGCTGCGCCGCCGAGTTGTTGCAAGCGAGAGTGCTGATGAAAAGTATTTTACGATGGAAGCCCTCTCACAGCAGACTGGCTCGGACTGGCACTACAAATGGCACAGCAGGCGACGGCCCCTTACGGGTCGTCAAAGAGGCCGGCGTACTCCTCCGGCCGCTCCTCCCCCTCCCAATCCTCCCCGGGCTCTGGCTCCTCCTCCTTCGCCCGCGCCCTCGCCCCCCGCCGGCGGCGATTCCGTGCGGCCGTCGCCCCCTCCCCCTCCCCGCCCCCATCACGGCCGGAGCCGTACCACCCAGCGCGCACGAGGAACGAGGACTGAGCCTCAACCTCGTCCAACCTCACCGCCCTCACGGCGGCGTCGCACGCCTCAGCCCGCGAAGCGCCAGCAGCATGCGCCGCGGCGTACGTATTACACGCAGACAACCCGCGCCCCGGGCAAATTGTTGGTGTCCAGTCCGAGCCTGGCTGTTCTTCACCTTTTACCTACCTACCTAACAACAGTCGCATATCTAGATAAGGAAACGATGCTGGATGTCTTGGTAATGTTCGGCGGTATTTTAGCCTCAAGGCCAGCCAAAACTTGCGCGTGACATGAACAGAGGCCCCAACCCAGCTGCAGTCGAGCGGCGCCAACTAGCGCCAAACTCGCACGTCGAGAGCCGCGACTACTGTGAGGTGGGTAAAAAGGAACAGGTCCCCGCCCTTGCGATCTTTGTGCAGGGTTCTTTGTGGGTGTGGTCGGCGACTAGCCGGGGTCGTCCTCCCGATGGGGGACTAGCACTAGCCGTCTTCCACACATGGTCCCTAGGTGTCGTGCGAGGTAGTTTTGTTGTTGTAAAATTCATTCTTTCTTCTATCAGTACCGGCGCGGACTGGCACGCGAGAAAAGAGGAACATCTTCACCACACAGCTAGCAGCCGCGCAGCCACAAAGAGTTTTACAACAAAAGGCGGTCGCACACGCACGATTCACACGACAGAAATCGATGGGCGCGTGTGGCGGCACCGCAGCCGCCAGCCGGTCCATGACGCGCGCTAGGGCTGCGTCTTGCGCTCGGTCTCAAACGCGTGCGCGTCGTCGCCGGACGTGCCCGCCTTGCTGCGCTTCCAGGAGGCCGCGCCAGCGTTTGCGCCAGCGTTTGCGACGACGCGCTTTCCCCGAGAGCGCCGCGATGCTGCGCGGCGCCGCCTCGACGGCGTCGAAGCGCCGGTACTTGAAGTCGGTGCCGAAAAAGTCCGCCACCTTGTAATCGTCGCCAGAGCCCTCGATGGCGCCCTCGGCTTGCGCCTCGGTCGTGATCTCGTTGGCCTTGAACGCGTTCTGGCGCCACCAGAGCTCGCGGTCTGCGGCGCGGTGGAGCCGTGTGTCAATGCGAGGTCTCTGAGGGCGCGCGCGCGGCGCTGCGGCAGTCGGGGGCGGGCCCCGGGCGCCCACGCACATTGGTCCTTCTTGCCGTCGACCGCGATGTCGTCGCCGTCAAGCTTGCTCGCTCGCCCGCTACTCGCATAATGTGGGTAAACGAAAAAAGTAGCGCCCAATTCGTCTACGTACGGCTTAGTGTGTGGTTGGGGTGGCCTCAGGCATCCCCAAGGGAGCCTCTGCGGTGCCACATAAGCAGCTGAGTGATTGTCGAGACTTTAAAGGATTCGTTTGAAGAAACGCAAACAAGACAAACGGTACTATGGTCACCAGTAAACGAAAATTCGACTTTGAGGGATCATATCTCAAAAGGCTGGGTGAGAGCATAGCATTATTGTTGCATATTATACCACATAAGGTCAAACTTGACCCCAGAAGCATCAAGAACCCGATGCTCCGGCTCGACTGTGCCGGCACACTGCCTCCTCGCGCACGCTGCTCGCAGGCCGTTGCGGCCCGTGGTGCGCCAGAGAGAGAGGTCGACGCGTTGCCCCCGCCGGCGACCCCGCGCGGCTCAGGCCAGCCAGAAGGTGTGTGGTGACGGCACCGTGGCAGGAGTGCGGAGAAGAGCTCGCCGAACGCGAGCAGCAGATGGCCAAAGTGTGCCAGCGCGAGAGCCTCGCGAGCGGGCGCAGAAGGAGCTCGCCGTGACACGATGCCGGGCGGTGGTGGTGCTCTGGCGACTGTGCACAGTGGGCAAAGTCAGGCTGCAACAGGGCAGCACGTTGGTAGTGCCCCGCTGCAGCCTGGCCTGACATGCACAGGGCGAACAGAGGCGGGACTATCGTCCGGCGCTCGTCACCGAATCTGGGCGAACTTCGACCGCCGCCACAGCTCACCACGAGCACGCAGCGACAAAATGTTGACTGTATGGAAGTCGAGGCTGGTCCATAGGAAGAGGCTGCCGTGCGAGCCGGCAGCAGGCTGGCTCGTCGTGGACTGCCGCGGCGACTTTTTTCGGTGTCTTTCTTGATAGTACCGAATACGGTACTTTCGTTTACCCACATACGAGTACTTCCTCGTGATCCGAACCGCCACCACCCTCGCCTCACCCTCCCGCCGCCTCGCCGCTCTCGCTCGCCGTTCGCTCGCCCACTCCCGACTTTCTACTTCCTCGTTATCCATCTCGCCGTTCGCTCGCTCGCTCGCGCTCGACCTCCTACTTCCTCACGATCCACCACAGCCACCCTCGCCTCACCCTCCCGCCGTCTAGTCGCTCGCTCGCCGCTCGCTCGCACGTTCGCGCTCGACCTTCTACTTCCTCGTGATCCACCGCCGCCACCCTCGCCTCGCCCTCCCGACGCCTAGCCGCTCGCCTGCCGCTCGCTCGCACGTTCGCGCTCGACCTTCTACCTCCTCGTGATCAACCCGCCGCCACCCTCACCCCCCGCCGCCTAGCCGCTCGCTCGCCGTTCGCTCCCCCGCTCGCGCCAGACCTTCTACCTCCTCGTGATCCACCCGCCGCCACCCTCGCCTCGCCCTCCCGCCACCTAGCCGCTCGCTCGCTCCTATCCGTGCCACGCCTATCCGTGATCCTGCCGTTACGCGTTACCGCGCCGTCCTTGCTCCTCCCTATGCCGTGCCGCTCCTTCCTCCGTGCCGCGCCGCCCTTGCCGTTTAGCCCGCCGCCCCCCCTGCCGTCCGTTACCGCCGTGCCGCCGTACCGCCCACGCCGCCGCCGCCCTCCACCCCCTCCACACCGCCGCCACCGCTGCTCACGCCGCCGCCGCCCTCCACCTCGCCCACGCCGCCGCTACCCTCCACCTTCTTCCCACCGCCGCCGCCGCCGCTCACGCCTCCGCCGCCTTCCATCTCGCCCACGCCTCCGCCGCCCTCCACCTCTCCCATGCTGCCCCCCCGCCCTCCACCTCGCCCACCCCTTTGCCACCACCCTCTCCTTCGCCGCCCCTCGCCCCCACCGTCCTCCACCTCCACCCCTCGCCCTCCCCCCCGCCCTACCGAACCACCCGCCGCCCTCCCCCCTTTCTGCCCCTCCGCCTTCGCCATCCCCCATCTGTGCATTCCACTCCGTTCGCTCCCTCCCGCTTGGCGCCCATCCCACCCTCCGCCCTCACCCTCCGCCCCTGCCCTGGCTGGCCTGGGTGGCATCTCCGCATCATCACGCGCCAAGTGGGAGGGAGGTGGACGGGGCCCTGAGCCGACCTAGCCCCAGACGGAACGGGGCGCCCAACACGTGCCCGGATTACTGTGCCTTCCCCGGGTGCAGCCTTTCGGTTCGTGAAGGGTCGGTGCGTGTCGTGACCCCCCCTGGAACACCCGTACCCCCGCACCATCTCCGTCGCTTGAGCACTTGAGCACTGGATAGGGTCGATTCCGCATGGTACGGGACCCCTCGATCGTCTCGCCCACCCACCCTCATTGGTATGTTCATTGGGGGGGGTCATCACAAACACGGTACAGGATTGGTTCCATAACCTCTGCCACAACCGGGAGCGGCCAGGACTCATAGACTCGGTCGAAAGACCCCAGATTGGCATCCATGCCTCTCTGGACAGGGTGGCCCGCCACAAGGACCCCAGGAATTGCGACTCGCCGCTTTCTTATATAAAATGAACTCGGGGGCACGGGACGCGGCACAAACGGGGCACAAACGCCAGGCTACAAAGACGGGGAGGCACGTAGTGACGCAGGGGAGTCTAGGCGACGGCGGCGTCCTCCGACGCCGCGGCGAGCCTGAGCTCGGTCGCAATCTCTTCCGCCGCCGCGAGCTGCAGCGCGACTGACATGCGCTGGGCCTGCAGCGACAGCCACGACCGCGTCGACCAGCTCGCCTCGTCCTCGTGCTGCCGCTTCGAGAGCTTCACGGCGGCGAAACACGGCGCGTCGGTTACTGGCCGGTACGAACTTTTTCTCGGCTTAGTGAATAGGAGAAATTACGACGTTCCACCGGGGACGGAGTTTCTTGACGAGAAGCTAGCGAGGAAACGAGAGGGCGCTGAAGGGAATTGAAGAAAGAAAACGAGAAGGGTGCACGAGGAACTTGGTCGGGCACATGCTGGACTGGACGCCGGCGCTCGAAAGAAAGAAAGGAAACGGACAACCCAAGGGAGGTATGTATGTATGTAGGAAGGTGAAGAACAGTCAGGCAGGGATGGGCGCTTTTATGAAATGAACTCGGGGGCACGGGACGCGGCACAAACGGGGCACAAACGCCAGGCTACAAAGACGGGGAGGCACGTAGTGACGCAGGGGAGTCTAGGCGACGGCGGCGTCCTCCGACGCCGCGGCGAGCCTGAGCTCGGTCGCAATCTCTTCCGCCGCCGCGAGCTGCAGCGCGACTGACATGCGCTGGGCCTGCAGCGAAAGCCACGACCGCGTTGACCAGCTCGCCTCGTCCTCGTGCTGCCGCTTCGAGAGCTTGTTGCGCACCTTGTCCTTCATCTGGTAGAACAGCCGTTTGACCGCGTTGCACCACCCGCCGAAGGTTTCAAACAGGTACATCTGCACGTCGGTGTCCGAGCGCGAGAGGGCGTGCGCGTAGTCCGCCTTCTTGTACGCCACATAGCCGCCGCCGTCGCTCGGCCTGAAGTCGCCGTCCCCGACAGCGCCGCGCTGCTCGTGGCGCGTCGCCCTCGCCCGCAAGGCCCGAGAGGACAAGGAGGTGGCAGGCGGGCGGCGGCAGCGAGCAGAGAGGCAGCGAGCAGAGAGGCAGCGAGCCGCCGAGCAGAGAGGCAGCGAGCGAGCCGCCGAGCTGAGGCAGCGAGCCGCCGAGCTGAGGCAGCGGGCCGCCGAGCTGAGGCAGCGGGCCGCCGAGCTGAGGCAGCGAGCCGCCGAGCTGAGGCAGCGAGCCGCCGAGCTGAGGCAGCGAGCCGCCGAGCTGAGGCAGCGAGCCGCCGAGCTGAGGCAGCGAGCCGCCGAGCTGAGGCAGCGAGCCGCCGAGCTGAGGCAGCGAGCCGCCGAGCTGAGGCAGCGAGCCGCCGAGCTGAGGCAGCGAGCCGCCGAGCTGAGGCAGCGAGCCGCCGAGCTGAGGCAGCGAGCACGGCAGCGAGCAGAACGGCTGCGGGCAGCAGCAGCAGCAGCCGGGCTCGGGTGCCGCGCAGCAGTACAGCGGCGCCGGCAGCAGAGGCAGCAGCTCAGCAGGCGCTGCATCTGGCAGTTGCTCAGCGCTTTTGCACGCGGCTGCTCTCCGCGGAGTAGCCGCAGAGCGAGCTGCCGCCGACGACGGAGCTAGAGCCTCCGTCGGCGGCGTCAGCCTGCTCGGTGGCGCCGCAGCCTCTCGCGGGCGCGGCGCCGGGCGGGCAAGCATTCCGATGCTGCCCGCCATGGAAAACGCGCGGCAAAAAGGGTCGCTCTGCCAAGCGTATGTATGTATGTATGTGTGGTCGAGGGAGAAATTGTGGAAATTCCGAAGCACCCGGACGAACCCCAAAAACCCCAACAAAAGGAGGTGGCGACCCGGTCCCGGCGCGCTGCGCGAATACGCCCTGCAAGGATGCCCTACGTCGGCGCTGGCGCGCCGCTGCACGAGCAGTACGTGCAGCGGCTTCCGCTTCATGAGCTCTGGTGGCGGCTCCTCGAGCCGTACAAGCAGCCCGAGTGCCCGACACACGTTATGGTCACTGCAGCGGAGCTGCCCAGCTTCAACGCCACGTCTGGTTCGTTCTCGGACATGAAGGGGAACCAGACGAGCCGAATGGGCGTGTACGAGCGCACTGAGCACCTCGAGGCCCCCCCCGGCTCGCCTCCCTCCCATTCAACCAAGTATTCACCAACGCGCGGCGCTCGCGCGTCGAGGCTGACCCCTCCTCCCCCCTCGCTCCGTCGCAGCACTTCCGGCCCGTCTACCGGCAAAAGATGAACGCCAACGACGAGTTCATTGAGAGCGGCGAGTACCTCTACTACATGACCGACCTCTCCAAGGACAACTGGGTCATCGGGCCGGAGCCAGGCGGCATCCTGCGCGGCATACAGTCGAGCGGGAGCTCGGGCGCGCACTGCCCGAACATGGCGATGGGCTGGGTCGGCGCGACGGGCGGCAAGGAGAACGGAGGCTGGTCGCCGCCAGGCGGTGTCAGCGTCGCGCCCAAGTGCGCTCCGCACTGCCCGGCCACTCTTTTGACTACACACGGCCCATCGCAACATTAGTTCCGCAACAGGCAACGCTTCACCCATCTTCATCTTGCAGGTACTGCGGCTTCGAAGGGCCAAAGCTGGTGCGGACGCCAGATACCAATTATCTGCACATGGCCGCCAACTTCCGCCTAACCGACCTCCCGAGCCACCCGCGTTGTGGCTTGTCCGAGGACTGTCCGAGAGGTGCGCCGGTACCTCACCGCTCTCTCCGAGCCATCAGGTGTGGGAGCCCGTCATCCGCGCTTGCGGCGACAGCTCGCAAACCGCGCTGCTCGTCTCGTCCATCACGGAGTGCGCCATGCGCATGGGCGACGAGGTGGACTCGATCGCCGGTCTCGGCCCGAGCGGGACCTTTTGGGTGGACGGTGCGTGACGGGAACCAGCAATCCCTGTCCTTGCGCCCTGCGCTGCCTGCTACTGAGCTCCTCGGCTGTCCTTCTCTCGCATCGTCAGGCGCAGAGCGTGCCTCGACGCATTGGAACTTCGCCTACGAGCCGCGCGCCGCCGTCGGGCTGAAGGACCCCGACATGCTCGAGCAGAAGGACACGCTGCAGCCGTCGGGCCACTCGGGAACTCGAATGGGCCAGCTCGACCTCGAGACGGCCAACGACATGGCAAAAAGCGCTAGATGCAAAATATTGTGCCTGGCCTTCCCTGGGTGCACGAGGCGCGTCGCTTGGGTGCGCCCTTTCTTCCCTCTGGTTCCTGTCTCTAGACTGCATGGCGCAGAGGCGGCAGATTGTTGCGTCATGCAATCAGCTCCCTCTATCCGCCCTAGGTGGAGAATGCCGAGGCGCAGCTGCGCTCTTACCGCACCTGCCGGGACAACCCGCAGTACATCGCCGGGATGCCGCACACGCAAGAGCTCAGGGGGTACGGCTTCACCGCGCCGGACGAGGTGTCGAGCATGGGCGTGCCGCGCTGCGCAGAGATCCAGCAGATGCGCGGCCGCTGCGGTGTGACAGATTTCGAGAACTCCGCGCCTAGCAGCTAGCACGTCGTGCACAGCAACCTGCCGCCCACTATGGTAGTGCGCTCCCCGATGTCGACCCCCCCCCCCAACCCCCCCCTTCCCCACCCTTCCCCCCCCTTCCCCTCCCTTCCCTCCCGCTCCTGCAGAGGGGCAGATGGACTTCCACTTCGAGTACTACCGCACGTGCTTCGGCGACCTGACGCAGCGCTCCAAGGAGTGGTTCTGCACGAGGCCCTCGGAGATCCCCGGCGGGCTCGCCGTCGAACCCCTCGCACGCATGAAGGGCCCATCGACCGAGGCTGTCGGCGGTGCGGCGCTCCTCCTCGTCGCAGTCGTCGCTGCCTTCCAAGGCTCCGCATCGGCCCGGCGT
>NW_005195084.1:0-1410 GCF_000372725.1 Emiliania huxleyi CCMP1516
AGATTGCGGGCGGCTTGAAGGGGAAGTCGTCCGGGAAGCGCAGCTTGCCGTGGTACAGCGCCCCCTCGTACGGCGAGTCGGGCGGGCCCTAGAGGGTCGGAGGAGCGGAAGAGCCCGGTAAGAGCAAACGCCAGCCAGTGGCGCGCGAACGAAGAGGGCTTTCTGATACGCCCGCGTTGCACTGTGTAATCTTTGGCGCCTGCAGCACATAGCGCCACTCCTGGAGGTTGGACTCGAGTGGTGCGGCGCGAATGAAGGGCGGCGGGTCGAATGAGCGAAGCTCCTTTCGCAGGCGCGCTAGGCAGGTTTTGTTGGCCATGGAGTGCTTTGTTGTTCGGTGTTGAGGTTGTGTGTTCGCGCGCGGCTCGACTAGAGTCAAAAAAGAATTCAGCGCGGGCATGTGAGGTTACCGACTGCACTCCAAGTGCTCCAAGTGCCGAAGCTGGTGCTAGGTAGGTAGGGCCCTCTAGCCCGTAACCCGATCCCGTTCATCTGGCTCGCTGGGTGCGCTTAGGCTACCGACTGCACTCCAAGTGCTCCAAGTTTCTCGACAAACCGCGCGACTCGCCCGCATCGCCGTTGCGCTTGCCGTAGTCCCTGTCGTCCTCGTGGTCCTCCTCCAGGTCCTGCCGGTTCGCGGTTAAATTGCCCCGGGACGAACTCCTCGTCGGAGGCGTCGAGGTCCGAGTCGCCTAGATGCGGCGGTGCAAGCCCAGCGCCCGCCCATGTCCCGCCCACGTGCCCGCGCCGCGCCTGCCCGCGCCCACGCCGCGCCCCGCCCGCGCCCGCCCGCGCGCGCCCGCGCCTCGGGCACTTGCCTGCGCCTGCACGCCCGCGATGCCCGCGATGCCCGCGCCCGCGGACGCCCGCGGACGCCCGCGGACGCCCGCGCACGCCCCCGCGCACGCCGCACTGTGCGGCACTGCGTGGCACTGTGTGGCGCTTCGCCGGTCTGAGCAGGGTACCTGGGCGTTTTGAAATTCCGTGCAAGGGGGTGCCGAGGTATGCCGCAGGCCGGGATGGAGTGAGATCTTGTGGGGCAGGGCGTGGGCTAGCGCGCGAGGGCGCAGGCAAGTGCCCGAGGGTATGGGGGTGGGCGCCACCCTGGGGCTACCCGTAGCATCGTCGGCTCAGTGATGGGTATCCAGTGTATGTGTGATTATGCTGCTGCTCGGCTCGCCGCCGTCGCTTTGCCGCCTCCCACCTAGCTTTTTTTTTGTCTATATTGTAGGATGTAGCGCTATGTAGCGCTGAATCCTTTATGAGAAAATGGTGACCACTCTCATACACACATCGCGAAAAAACAAAACGTGAACCGCGCCATTCGCTCTCACCTGGCAACCCTGTCTGCACGTCTCGCGCGCGCGTGAACAGGGCTCCAGGCCCAAAATGACGTGTGAGTGTAGAGTG
>NW_005195084.1:5579-17974 GCF_000372725.1 Emiliania huxleyi CCMP1516
CGGGCTGGCGGCAAAACTCGGCCTCGAGGTGCTCGAGGAAGACCGAGTCGAACTGCGAGTCGGCGTCCGCCGTCGTGACCATCACAGTGTACGGGTCGATAGACCTCGCCTGCGCCCACGAGTAGAGCTCCATGCACGCGTGCCGCTCGTTGGACGACTTGCCGGCCACCTCGCCGGGCCCGAGGCTGTGCCGCGTCTGGAAGAACTCGAGGAAGTCGCCGCCGAACTCGGCGTCCAGCCGCGCAAAGGTTGGATCGGCGCTCTCGTCGCGCGCCTCGGTCGCGAGGATCACGACGCAGCTCTTGGCGAGGTTGTTCGCCGCGAGCGAGCCGATGGTGGCGGCGAGCACCTCGTATGGCTCCTTGTACGCGCAGATGATGACGGCGTGGACTAGGCGCTCGCGGTCCTCGGGCAGAGCCGGCCGCCGCAGGCCGCGAAACAGGCACTTCCGTATAAAATTTTCTTCGCTCCGCGAATTCAGACAGTAGGCACCTGATGGTGCTAAATAAATAAATAAAACGGCCACACCAAACAAGGGGTGGGAGAAGGACAGGGTCCCCACCTGCGCGAGCTGATGGTGCTGTGCCTGCAGAAAGAAAGAAAGAAAACAGACAACCGACGGGACTGCAAAGAAAGAAAGAAAACAGACACCCAAGGGAGGGACTGCAAAATGCGGGAACACCCAGGCGTAGGTTATTTTTGCTTGGGCGGCACTCATGCTGAAATTCTGGAAAAACCCGGCCGGCCCCTGCGGTGCCCCTACCTACCTACCTACCTACCTACCCTACTTATGGGAAACTAAAAAAGAAATCGCTCGACGGGTGAAGGTGGGGTACCACATACCAACTAAAGTGATGGTTGGTGGTACTCTCCTGCATCCACAGTCCTTCTTGTGACATGGCAGGCCACTCTCAAGCCCTACAAGCATCAGATCACCCATTTGGGGAGGGTTGACATCGTGATTTTGGCGGAAGATTTCTTTTTCTGCTGTGAAAATTCCGGCGTGAAGAGAGGGAAAAACCCAACGGGAGGGCCCAGACCTACCCTACCTACCCCGGCATGAGTGCCGCCCAAGCAAAAATAACCTACACCTGGAACACCCGGCGAATTTTCTTTCGTGGGCTCTGGTGCGAGCTTCCAGCACCCTTGCCCGCCTCGCTCTCCCTCGCTCTCTCCATCCTGCGAGCTGGCCCAGATCGACCGTGCCCAATCGATGCGCTTGGCCGCTCTCCTCGTCGGCATGCTGGCGGCTCGCACGCGCGCGCTGCACCTCGTGCACATGTCGCGCCGCCCCGGCTCGCGCCTGCTCGGCCCGGCTGCCAGCCTGCGCGCCGGCATGCCGGGCGCCTCGGCCGGCTGCGCCTCGGCGGCGGCGCGGCGCGAGGCGCCGGCGCTGAGCTCTTCCGAAGGTATCAGCGGGCTGCGGGTGCTCAACACTCTGACGGGCCAGCTGGAGCCCTTTGTGCCGATCGACCCGGACCGGGTGAAGTGGTACACGTGCGGCCCCACTGTCTACGACGCGGCGCACCTCGGCCACGCACGCAACTACATGGGGTTCGACATCGTGCGGCGCGTGCTCTGCGACTACTTTGGGCTGGCCGTCATGTTTGTGATGAACATCACCGACATTGACGACAAGATCATCCTCCGCACCCACCGCAACCACCTCGAGGCGATGGCGGCGCTGGTCGCCGCTGCAGCGGCGGAGGCGGCGGAGGCGGCCGGGGCAGCGGCGCTGCGCGAGGCGGTGGAGGCGGCGGAGGCGGCGCTGGCGGCGCCCAAGCCGACGCTTCTGGAGCTGGTCGGAGCGCAGACCGCGCTGCGCGACGCCGCCGCCGCCGCCGGCATGGCCTCTCCGCCGGCGGTGTGCGACGTGCAGACGGCGTTTGTGAAGCTGACCCTCGAGCAGGAGGCGTCCTTCTTCGAGGACATGGCGGCGCTCAACGTGCGTCCGCCCGACGCGGTGACGCGCGTCACCGACTACGTTCCCGAGATCGTCTCTTACATCGAGACGATTGCGCGGAACGGGTACTGCTACGAGGCAAACGGCTCCGTCTACTTTGACACGGCCGCCTTCACCTCGTCGGAGGGCAAGGTGTACGGCAAGCTCGTCGACGCCTCTGCGCTGGCGGACAAGGAGCTCCTCGCCGAGGGGGAGGGCGCCCTCTCCGCCTCGAGTGCCGAGGCAGACAAGCGGCACCCCTCCGACTTTGCGCTCTGGAAGGCGTCCAAGCCGGGCGAGCCGGCGTGGCCGTCCCCGTGGGGGGAGGGGAGGCCGGGGTGGCACATCGAGTGCTCGGCGATGATGTCCGACCTGCTGGGCGGCGAGGTGGACATCAACGCGGGCGGGATCGACCTCAAGTTCCCGCACCACGAGAACCAGATGGCGCAGGTCGAGGCGCACTACGACTGCTGCAAGGCGTGCAACTACTTTTGGCACTCTGGCCACCTGTCCATCGACGGGCTCAAGATGTCGAAGAGCCTCAAGAACTTCATCACCATCCGCGAGGCGCTCGAGACCTACTCGGCGCGCCAGCTCCGCTTCCTCTTCCTCCTCCAAAAGTACCACCAGCCGATGGAGTACTCGCAAAACAGCATGGCCGCCGCCGCCGACCTCGAGCGCCGCTTTGGCGCCTTCGAGGCGGCGCTCGCGGCGCGGCTGCGCGAGGCGGACACGGCGGCCGACGCCGCGCCGCAGGAGGTGCTGCACCGGTGGGGCGATCAGGAGCGGCGCCTCAACGACGCCCTCGTCGACAAGCGCGCGGCGGTGCACGCGGCGCTGCTCGACTGCATCGACACGCCGAGCGCGGTCAAGCGGCTCGAGCAGCTGATCCGCGCGGCCAACTCGTACATGGGCGAGGTGCCGCAGCCGCAGCGCGGCGCGACGCTCCTGCACGCCGTCGCCCGCTACTACAGGCGCGTGATGGGCGCGTTCGGGGTCGAGACGGCGCTGGACGCTGCAGGGGCAGCAGGCTCGGCTGACTCGGCGACGCCGCTGCAGCTGACCGAGGCGGTGAGCAGCTTCCGCGACACGGTGCGCTCCATCGCCATCGAGGCGAAGCGGTCGGGCGGCGAGGGCGCCGGCTTGGCCGACGAGGTGCTGCGCGTGTGCGACGCGCTTCGCGACGAGAGCTTGCCGGCAGCCGCACTGTAGCAGCCACAGCGTGTGTAGTAACAGTGAGCATTCGGCTTGCCGGCAGACGCCGCCTTGCATGGCGCTGGCCGGCCGCTCGCGGCCCATCCCCGCCCGCCCTCTCCCGCGCGCAGGCGCTCGGGGTTCGGATCGAGGACCGGCCGTCGGGCGTGGCGCAGTTTGCGATCGACGAGCCGCAGCGGGTGAGCGCAGGGGAGGAGGGAGGCTGCGGTGTCGGGGCAGTCGTCTCACACGCCCGTCCCGCCCCTCCCCGTGGTGCTGGCAGGTGCTCGCTGAGGCGGCGCGGCGGCGCGAGGCGGCGGCGCAGGCCGAGGCGGCCAAGGCGGCGCGCGCTGCCGACCAGGCGGCGCGTGAGGCGGCCGAGGCGGCGCGCGCCTCTGTGCCGCCGTCGGAGATGTTTTCGCCGGCGCACGACGGGCTGTTTGGGCGGGAGAGCAGCTACGGCGCACTCGACGCCGAGGGCATCCCGCTCGAGGACGCGACGGGCGAGCCGCTCTCAAAGTCGCAGCGCAAGAAGCTGGTCAAGCTCGCGCAAAAGCAGGCCAAGCTAGTCGAGGCCGCGGGGAGGCGGTGACGGCGCGGGCGGCGGCGCGTTGTGTATTTGGAGGCGGCAGGCTGGAAGGAGGAGGGTCCGGGGAGAGGGACGCGAGACGCGTTGGGATCGGTACTAGCGGGCCGGGCCTATTTTTTTGTGCTAGTGTGTGGTGGAGAGAGGGCGTCCAAGAGGAAGGTCGTCGAGTGTCGAACTTACGTGGCTGGGAGAGCGATTGTAATAACCGAGGGACCAATGAAATCACGGTCGCGGCTTTCCGACTCGCGCCTTCGCCTCACTGGCACTATTGTAGCCCTGGCCGGTGCGCGTGCTCAGTTGAAGTTCCGGAGTGAAAATTCGAACGCGTTCTCTCACGGTGACCAAAAAATGTCCACCTCAGAGGCACCTCCGGAGGCAGGCCGCCGCACGCCGGCGACACAGCTCCAGCTGTCGAACTGACCCGCAGCTCCTCTCAGAGCGGGAACTGTGACGAAAGTTGACTGAGGCGGTTGTCAGGAATCATCATACGGATCACATGGTGGCTCTCTTATGACGGGAGACCACCCGACCACTCCTGGGTGGCACTGCCACCGGTGTCGCTCGACGTCCTGTCGACAGCGTGCCGACAGCGACACAGACCATGTGGGACGCGTCGAGTATCGACGTCTACTGCTTACCCAGCCTTCGAGTGTATCCTGGCTGTGGTCCCACACCCACTGGTGTCCATCTCAGAGACCGCAGGAGGTCATGAGGGTCGATGGGAGTGCCGACCCCACAATGCCTAAAAACCCAGCCCAGTAGTGTCGACAAATGGCCTTTGGCCTGAGGTCGTTTTTCGTATGGTGGCCTCGGTGCCCCAAAGACGTACTAGTAAACGCTAAACGGGTACAGGCTACAGCTACCGGGTGGGTGTATACGGACAGCTCACTCAGTCAGAGACTCTCTGTCACACACATCCACATGGCCCCGTGTATCGCGTATGTATGTGCCCTGAGACACTGAGGCAACGACATCAAGCAGCCACGAACGCGTCACACCATCCCCGCCGCCGGTTGGTGGCGGCGCGCCTGCGGCTGCTGCGCCCAGAGCTGCCCGCACGCCGAGCTGTCATCGGCGCCGCGCTGCGCTCGGACGGAGACCCACACGCCGCGCTGCCGCAGCCGCGCCTGGAAGGCGTCGATCGCAGCCCATGTCGGGCGCTCGTACCGCGCGGCGAGGCGCGCCGCCGCTCCGCCTCCGCCGTCGTTGTACGGGATCAGGTTGACCAGCACGCCCGTGCGGCGGCTCGCCCGGCCCGGGTCGAAGCAGGCCGCCTCGACGGGGCGCAGGAAGGCGGCCAGCTCGTCCGCCTCGGCCAGCCCGTCGTTGACGCCGCCCAGCAGGACGTACTCGACGACGAGTCTCCTCCTCCGCGGGGGCAGCGCCGCGAGCGCCGCGCACAGCCCCTCCCGCAGCGCCTCTGGCTCGTCGACGGCGGTCGGGACGAGCCGGCGGCGGAGGGAGGCGTCGGCGGCGTGCAGAGACCACGCGAGCGCGGGCGGCGGCGGCGCTTCCTCCTCACCGATGCCGAGCAGCGCGCCAAAGGCAGCGGCGGTCGGCGCCACCGTTGAGACCGTCACGGCGCGCGGCGAAAAGCCGAAGCGGCGCCGGTCGGTCAGCGCGGCCAGCGCACCACGCACGGCAGGCACGTTGTCTGCCGGCTCGCCCATCCCCATGAACACGAGGTTGGAGAGCGGCGGCAGCGCCTCGCGCTCGGCGAGCCCGCGAGCGGCAAAGACCTGCGCCAGCACCTCATCCGTGTCGAGCGAGCGAAAGAGCCCCATCGTGCCCGTCGCGCAGAAGCGGCAGCCCTGCCGGCAGCCGACTTGCGAAGAGACGCAGAGCGTGCTGCGTGCGCGCGCGTTCCGTGCCCGCCCGCCGCCCGCCACGTCCGGCCGCGGCGGGATGAGCACCGTCTCCACCTCGTGTCCGTCCCTCAGCCGGAGCAGCAGCTTGCGCGTCCCGTCCGAGGTGGAGTGCTCGCGCACCACGGGAGCGACGTGCGACGGCGAGGTGTGGGCGGCGAGCGATGCCCGCGCCGCGGCACCCAGCCCATCGGCACCTGCGGCGGCGGCGGCAGGGTCGCGCCCGCTCCGCAGATGGCGCCAGACGCTCTTGGCGCCGGCGCCGCCGACGAGAGAGTGAAGGCGCTCGTACGGCAGCGATAGCAGCGAGCAGCCGGCGCCGGCGTGCGGCGGCGCCAGCAGCGCGCAGCCGAGTGGGAGGAGTGCCAGCATTGCCGCGAAGCGTGTCAGCATTGCGAGCAAGCACGCAGTGCAGTGGGGTCGGTGCAGCGCGGTTGCGGCAGCGGTCGCGGCGCGGTGGCGGTGGCCGCACCGGTCAGGCGCGCAGCCGGAGAGAGAGGGAGGCGCTCAATCGCCGCACGCGGCGAGCGCCTCCAGCGTGGCACGCAGTGAAAAAGACGGAAGTGGCACGCAGTGAAAAAGACACTCTTCTTGCGTCGTGCGTGTCGTCATCACCTGTCTACCGTCCACCCATACCGCGTTGGTGTCCAGTCCGGATGTTCTTCACCTTCCTACCTAACGCCTAACCTAACTCTCTCTCACACACACACCTAACTCTCTCACGTTACAATGGACTAAAAAGAGAAAGCGGATAGGCAACAAGAACACAACGCACCCTCTCACATGACAAGCGATCCAGCGAGTGTGGGGACCAGAAAAAGAGAAAGCGCCGAACATAATCACCTAAAAAGAATTTTCCGTGCGGCTCGCGCACGACCGCCACGCCATCGCGTCACCGCTCCCCACGCCCGTCGCCAAACACACTGAGCAGGCCAGCAGCGCCACCGCGGCATTTCCCTGCGCACGCAACGAACAACAAAACAACACATCGCAACGCCATGCGACTCCGACTTCTGTGGGTTGCGTGCTTCGCGCCGATGACGGCGGCAGTGTACCAGTTCGAAGCGTGGGACCACCACGGCTGCAACGCGTACGCAGGAGACGTTTGGTGTGAAGCAGAGAGACGGTGCATGGCCAGCTACATGCCATGTTCCAGCCAGCAAAAGCCCGAGACCCGCAGCGGTCAGCTAGGCGGTCAGCGCAAGCGGCCGCAGAAGAAAGCCGGGTAGACGCGTCTTGTGCTATCAGTCAAGTAGATCAACTAAAATGCTTATCCAAATAATTCCAATAAAAGACGCACACAACACCGCTGCTCATAGGGGGCGCTCGCTGACGCTGGTGATCTCCGCCTCCCTCTGCCTTCGTATACGGTCGCGCCCGCCCCCGCGCCGCGGTCCCAGGCCGCCCCCGCCCGAGCTGCTGCGAGATTCACCACCGAAGCACAATCTCGAACAGCTTTCGAGGAGGCGCCGCACAGCCCCGCCGAGCCGTGAAACTTCGAGGATTGCGACTTGGCAGCAGCCGCGTGCACGCTCGAGGCACCCGCCGCCACCCGCTGCGCCCTCTGCACGCATAATCAGCAGGCGGCGGACGATGAGCAAGAACTCTCCCCTCTCGATCATCCCACTGCCGTCTGTGTCGAAAGTGCGTAGCATTCGGGCCGCCTCTAGGGTGTTTGTCTCCACTCCCAAATGACGCAGCGCGTCTCTTAGCTCCCTGGCGTCGAGCTGGCCTGTGCGGGACGCGGAAAATCGGCCGTGGTACTGTGGGGAGGCGAAGGAGAATGCACTAGCGTGATTGAGCGCCGTACCTGAGTGGTTGGCGTCGAACTCATCGAAGGCTGCATTTATGGAGGCGTCGGTGAGGGAGCCGAGCCGTTCCAGATGAGGTGTCTGTCGCCGCCCGCCGGCAGACTCCACGGAGCACCTCTCCGCACTCTCTATGCCACTGGCCTCTCCCGCCGAAGATCTTCGCGTCACAGCAGCCTTCACCGCCCTTGCTGCGTCCTTGCCAGCCGAGCGCGCAGCCCGCATCGCATTCGCAGCATCCGAGACACCGCGCCCGTCAGAGGAGGAGGTCGAGCGCCGGGCGACTGCCGCCGCCCGCCTGAAGACGCGCTTCATACGTGGCATGCGGGTTCCAGGCTTCGCGACGGCGGTAGTAGTTTTGGCTTCCGTTGCAGCAGCAATATCCAAGTATACTCGCGTTCGCGCGGGCGGCACGCAGAAGAATAATAGGTCGGCGAACATTTTCAGTGTACGTACTTTTAGCTTACTGGGAGAAAAGAGAGATCTCTCTCTCAGTGTATGTAGCTCTTATTTGAGAGTCATCCCATCCCTCCCTTGGGTTGTCTGTTTTCTTTCTTTCTTTTTCTTATTTGAGACATGTTATTTGAGAGAGAGATTTTTAGCAATGTTTGTGTTGTTATTTGTTCTCCACGCCCCTCTCCTTAAAATCCTGTGTGGTGGCGGCGTGCCGTCCTCCCATCACGCGTTTGCCTTCTTTCTTTCTTTTTGTTATTTGTTCTTGTTTATGACAGAGTGTCCCTTGTCGAGAGATAAGAGGGCTCCCGCGGCGATCAACACCGCAACTCCTTTTCTAAATTTCACCATGACACAGCATCGCGCATGGCACCATCACGCCGTGCTCATTTGCGCGGCGATCGACGAGTTCGGGGTGCAGGTGGTAGAGCGTGCTGTCGTCCGACTCCCAGCAACTGATCACGCGCGAGATGTCGGTGTCGCGGAATTCGTGCGTACCGTCGCCGTTGGGACGGTCGTTGCTCGCGCCGTTGGGAAACGCAAGGCGCACCTTTTTGTTTTGAAGACCTCGATACTTAGCGCACTGCTCGGGCGAGAGCTCAAACACGTGCCGCGTCTCGTCTTCGCCGCCGGCTACGCGCACAGACACAGTACGCGGCAGCGCCGACACGTCAACCCGCGTGTACGTCAGCGACGGGTCGCGCACGCCGCACGAGGCGCATGCGTGCAGCGGCAGCGCGTGCGCCATGCGCTCGTCGCTCCACTCGCCCAGCAGCCGCCGCTTCGTCTCGTCGGAGACGTGCACGCAGCGCTGCAGCAGCGCCGCCGTCTCGTCCTCGGGCCGCTCCAGGTCCATGACGACGTTCGTCGAGGCGTGGAAGCGCGTCTCCAGGTCGATGGCCGCCTGCTCGGCCGCGGCGAGCTTGCCCTGGTCGACGCACATGCCGCACACCGCGTGCGCCGGGCAGCCGCACTGGCCGCGTTGTGGGCGCACGGTCTTGGCGACCGCCGGCGCTGCGCGCCGGTCGTGCTGCTCACGCTGCCGGCGGCGCTGGTCGCGCGCCTGCCGATCGCGCGTGTTCGCGGCGGCTGCATCTCCTGCTCGTTTCGCTCGCACCCGAGCGGCGGTCGCCAGGCGCTTCAGGTCGGCGGTGCTGCGCGCGCGGCCGTCGGCTCTGCACAGCCACATGTCCTCCTCCTCGGCAGGCTCGCACGGCTTGCCGTCGAACTGCGGCGGGAACCCGCGACGACGCTTCGCCCAGGCCGGGCACGATGGTGCCGCGACGAGCGGCGTCGAGGCGACGGCCATCGATGGGTCCAGAAGACTTGGAGACACTTCTAAACCAAAAAATCGAGCACAAGTGCGTTACATGGGCATGGCCGGCGTTTCTGCACCGAACGATCTTACTTTCGGTCTATCGAAAGTGTTGATCGATAAAGCTCGTCGCAGTAGGAGGCCAACCACCAGACCGACGCTGAGCACTGTGCCATGGCCAAGGTTCACACCAAACGCCACGATTCACGCACACCATTTTGGGCTCTCACCTTTTTGCTGCTGCGTGTCGGCCCAGTCATGGGCTTTTTCTCTCGCAGCGGCGCCACCCGTTTTGCAAGCGCATCGCCTGCTCGCAGCAGCGCCACCCGCCTGCAGGCTGCTGACGAGCCTCCGCCACTGCGAGCGCTGCGAAGCTTTCTCTACTTCAACGGGCCAGAGGCGACAGCGCGGCGGCTGGTCGCCGGGCTCGCCGGCGGCCGCGCCACTGCGCCTGCTGGCGGCCTCGTCTTCGATGCTTCAGCACCGAGCGGCCTCGGCCTGGAGTGGGGTACACTGGACGACGTGGTGATGGGCGGACGCTCCGCCTCGTCCTTCCAGCTCACCACGGACGACGATGGGCTGGCCGTTGGCCGCTTCGAGGGCGTCGTGACGACTCGCGGCGGAGGCGGTTTCACAGGTGTTCGTACGCGCACGCTGTCGCCGCCGCTCGACCTCCGTGCGGCTGCGGCCGCTGCGGAGGGCGGCGGCGACCTGACCGTCGTGCTCCGCGTGCGAGGCGACGGCAACCGCTTCAAGTTTGTCATGCGAGATGACGAGGACTGGAACGGCGTCGCTTGGACGCAGAGCTTCGACACCGCGGCTGGAGAGTGGACGACGGCGCGACTGCCACTGGCTGGGTTTGTGCCGACGCGATTCGCGCGCACCGACCGCCTGGCGAGGCCCTTCCGCGCCGACCGCTGCACCGCCCTGCAGTTTGCGCTGAGTAAGTTCGAGTACGACGCGGGCCTCAACCCGCGCTTCGAGGAGGGGCGATTCCGGCTGGACGTGCAGAGCATCGGCGTGGTTCGGGCGTAACTCTCACCGCTTCGCGCAGACAGCACTCGCGCGCTCTCTGACTCTGTGTACGTTTGACATGATATACTGAATAAAGTATCTCGCGCTCCGCGCTCTCGCCGCGTGTCCCCGGTGTGCCCTGAACGGGGGGTCTGAAAAAATAAGTAACGCGGGGTGCCCGCGGGAGGCCCCGCCCCCCCTGGCGCACAGGTGGGGCCCCTGCAGCTGCACCCCGGTGGCGGTGCCTCTCGCTTTTGACTGTCGTAATAAAAGCACACCAAGAGCGCGCGGAGAGCGATACGGCGGCGAGAGCAGCGGGTCTGGGAGACTATACGTCAGGAATCAGGCGCGTGGCCAGCACACCGGCTTCCGCGGCAGACCTCGGCGCTGCCTTCTCTAGGCGGGCGGGGGCAGCGCCTCTCCGAGACTGGCAATCACGCTGCGCAGCCGATGGTTTGGCACGAGCTGGCGGGACGTCAAGACGGCGCCCGTCATCGGTGACGTCCTGTGGTCGGCTAGCCTGCGGGCGGGGGAGGAGGGGTGCGGTGAGGGATGCGAGAGGGGGCGATCCGAAGGGTGGCAGGGGGCGCGGCACCATCGCTCGATCGCATCCCGCTCGTACGAGTGCCCGTCCGGGGCGATGACCGGGTCGCGCATCACCTTTGTTTCTCGGGGCCAGGGGATCAGGGCCAGGTGCCAGGGTCAGAGTGAGGGTCTCACGGCGCCAGCGTGAGGTCGAGGCAGGTGCATGGGCGCCGCGGCGCGCCTCCATAGAGATGGGGCACCGCAGGTCCCGGAGGAGGCTGTCGCTGGCGCCGTCGCCGAGGCTGCCTCCAACCTGCCTCCTCTCGGCAGCACCCGCAAGCAGGTCCCCTCGCAGCGCGCGAGAGAGGCTCGCGCCCGCACCAGGCTCGCCGAGCCGCGTGGCGCTCTCCTCGAGCTGTTCGTACATTGCCGCCCGCCGCAGCCGCAGCTGCCGCCGCAGCCTGACAAGCGCGCGCCAGAGGGAGAGCGACGCGAAGGAGCCGGCCACCATAAAGAGATCCATCGGCCCATTCAGCGCGAAGAAGAGCAAATCGGCCTTGCCGGACTCCTTCAGGAAGGACTCGGCGATGATGTAGAGGCCAATCACGAGAGAGAGGCCAGACGAGCCGACGAAGTGGCTAGAGATCATCCATGGCTTGCAGTCGCGCGCACCAAAGTAGCCGAACGCGCCGGCAGCCACGAAGAAGGGCTGCATAACCAGCAGGGTTGGCGTGCGCCGCATCGCGCCGGCGGACGCGAGCGCGAGCGCGAGGCAGACCTGGCACGCGCAGAGCGTCATCACCGTTTGACGCTGCTGGATCATGCTCCCCTCCGATGCGTGGATGCCATCCTCGTTGAGCATGATGGCCCTGGCGAGTACAGCGAGTACACACGCCTGCTATTCACGTAAAAAGAAAACGTAGAATTTATTCTTCGTCTCTGCTCAACAAAACAAACAAAGTGTGAGTGTTAGAGTTGTTTGGTATTGGTAAAAATCTCTCTGCTCATCTTTAGACTTTACTGTTACACACTTTAGAGCGACCCCAGCTTGAGAACCCCCCCCCACGCCCACCCCCAGTGGATCGCAGATTCGCAGTCGCGGAGGACCTGGAGCTGAAGCCTGAACACCGGGCCGCCTGACTGCGCGGTTCTCCTCGCTTCACCGAGCGCGCCTCACCCCCGTCCCGCCGCCCCCGCCGCCCCTGCCTCCCCTGCCTCCCCTCCCTCGCGCGGCCCCGGCGGCCCCGCGACCGCCGCCCCGCCCGCGCGGCGCGGGCGCTGTGGCCTCTGGCAGCAGGTCGCTTCGGCCGGTCGCCGCGCAGATGATGCGCCGCTGCAGCGCGTCGACGCCCGCCTTGCGCTGGGACGAGACGAGCGCGAGAGGCCTCAGCTGCCGCCGGGCGGACTTGAGGCCGGACTGGACGAGCGCGGCGACCTGCGCAATCCGCTGCGGCGGGCCCGCCGCGTCCGCCTTGGTCAGGACGACCAGGTACGGCAGCCGCGCCTCCGCCTCGAGGAACTGGAGCATCTGCACGTCCGACGGCTTGAGGCCGACGCGGGCGTCGACGAGGACGAGGACGAGCTTGATGGTTGAGCGCTTGCGGAGGTAGGCGGCCGAGAGGCGCGCCCACGCCTCGACTGCCGCCTCGCTCGCCAGCGCAAACCCGTACCCAGGCATGTCGACCAGCCA
>NW_005195083.1:0-1189 GCF_000372725.1 Emiliania huxleyi CCMP1516
TCTACCTGGACAGTCGCTCGAGGCGCACCCGTCCGTCCACGGCGTGGCGAGGTGATCAAGCCTGCGGCGGGAGAGCTGATCTCTACGTCGATCCACGCGCACGCCACAGCCGTGCTTCCTCTTCGGGAACGCGTGCGTCCGCACAGCAGGTGGAGAATGTGCTCTACGCAAAGCTCGTGGCGCTCAACAGCCGGTGGGTCGACTTCAACGGGTGCGACTTTTCGGCGCGGAACATGTCCCGCAAGGACCGCCGTGACGGCAAGTCCAAGGAGGGGTCGGGGCGGGTAGCGGGTTTGTGTTCACCATGACGGGCCTCACTCACGTGTACACCCTCGAGTGCAGCTATAACGAGGGGAGGCTCGTCAACAAGCTCCAGCCCGTGCAGCTCCCTGCGTGCAAGCGGGACGCCGCGGCAATCTCGCCGCCGCCCTCGCCGCCGCGCGGTGCGGCGCTAAAGTATACGCCGGCCCACTGGCGCGACGTGGGCAAAGCCCTCGCGCTCGCAGCGCTCGACCTGCACGACATCAATCCCGCCTCGCGCCTGCCGGCGGTCGGCGGGCTCGAAAAGCAGCGTGGGATCGTCGCGGCGTGGGTGCGGACGCAGGCTCGCAAGGAGGCGGCGCGGGCCGCGGCTCGCGCCGCGAAAGCCGCAGCCAACGGCGAGGGCGAGGACGAGGACGAGGACGAGGACGACGAGGACGACGAGGACGAGGACGGGTCACCCGGGCGGCGGGGCGCAGCCGCCACAGCGATAGCTCGGCCGCCGCGTCGCGGCGTCGGGAGGGGCTCAGCGAGGGGACGTGCCAGAGGCGATGGGAAGCGGGCTGCAGCGCAGCGGCCACCTAGGCGACCGGGCTGAGGCGTGAGGCGTGAGGGTCAGCTAACCCACGGCACAGTTCTTGGGGCTTCCAGGGCTGAGCCTGAGTGCTGAGAGAGGCAGCTCCAGCCTCACCAGAGCCCGAGACTTGACGAGGGATGAGGGTTACCTAGAGGTAGGTAGAGTATATACATGGAAAATCGACACGAAAGCCGTAATTTAAGCCGTACGTCGTACAACGTACCTCGTACGGGCGGGGGCGCCGCTTAGTTTTTAGCTACGGCTCTAGTACACGGGTGTCGGTGTACTGTGTGACATGCCGCGATCGCGAAAGAAACTCAGAGTATTCCGCGTACACACATACTCTGATCT
>NW_005195082.1:0-1189 GCF_000372725.1 Emiliania huxleyi CCMP1516
GCGGCGGACGAGGCGAGGTAGGAGGCGGAGGCGGAGGAGGCGGCCGAGGCGGCGGCCGAGGCGGCGGCCGAGGCGGCGGCCGAGGCGGCGAGCGAGGCGAGCGAGGAGGAGACGGCGGAGGGGCAGGCTGCGGCGCGCGAGGCCGAGGCGGCCGAGGCAGCGCGTTGGAGTGCGGAGGCGGAGGCGGCGGCGGAGGCCGCGGCGGAGGAAGAGGCTGCGCTGGCGGCGGAGGAGGCGGCGATGGATGCCGCAATCGCCGCCGCCAAGGCGAGGCGCGCGTCGGTGGCGACGGCGAGGGCCAAGGCAGCGGCAGCCAGGATGGCGGCGGAGGCGGCCCAGCGCTCATAGAGAGCTGCTTGGGAGCACACTGCACGCATGGTTCGAACACGGGCGCCACCGACGGTGCCTTTGGTCGATTTTGGGGCACGGCGATCTTGAGCGGGGGTTGTGCCGCTGCCCAAGTCGAAGGTCGAGGCGTGGGGGTTGCGACAATGAGGGGTTGCGACAATGAAGGGCGTGGGGGTTGCGTGAGTACGAGACGGTCGTGAAAGTCTCTCTGGACCACATGCGTTTTGGGCCTGTTTTTTTTTGCAAAAGACAAATGACGCACTTCCGCTCTAGTGTCCCTACATTTGCGGTTAAGATAGACGTGACGAAGGAGGAGCTAGCGTGGAACTTTGGATGCATATCGGCAAGCCAAAATAACGAGCAGGAGGCTGTCCTGGTGCGTGAGCTAATCCTGAGCAACAATAAGCGACTGTACCACGGAGCACAGAGCGCAGCAGACAGGACGGCGGCGACGGCGGACATGGCAGAGACGAGTGTGAAACAAAGGGCGGCGGGCATGGAGGGCGGTAGCGACGGGGATGGAGACGGTGACGGTGGCGAGGGAGAGGAAGGGGGTCCATTAACACCAGACAGCGAGAGGGGCAGGGAGGAAAGGGGGAGAGAGGAAGCCAACGCGACGTGCGCAGAGGATGAGGATATAAACTGGGACGACGCAGCGGAGGGGATAGGCGAGGGAATCGAGGGACCGGAGGGCTTTCGCGACAGCGACGATGACGACGAAGAAAGGGGAGGGGACGGAGGGGCGACACGCAGGAGGAGCGAAATCGCTAACGGCCCGAGCAGAGAGGGCGACGGCGGGGCACGAGGGAACAACGGAGACGCTACCGATGACGCGAACCGA
>NW_005195081.1:0-1189 GCF_000372725.1 Emiliania huxleyi CCMP1516
TGCTGCTCGAAGAGGGCGCCGAGAGGGAGCCGAGAGAGAGAGCCGAGAGAGAGAGCCGAGATGTACTTCGGCGCGGCGGTGCTGCTCGAAGAGGGCGCCGCACCGCCCCCGCTCGCGCGCCTCTGCCCCTCGGAGGCGCCGACGCCTCCTCCCTACCCCCCCCCGCAGGCGAGCAAGCCGTCTCTCGGGCCGGCCTGCCACGACGCGTCCATGACAGGTCCGTGACGTGTCTGCTGTAGGCGAGCAAGTCATCTCTGGCGGGAAGGTTGGCACGTGGACGTACTGGGCGCCCGAGCAGGCGGACGCGTCGGTGGCGTCCTTCCAGCAGATCGGCGTGTGTGTGTCGGAACTTGCTCGGGACCTTGTCGGGACCCTTGTAGGCGCCAGACGACCAGCAGAGATCTCGGCTGGATCTCGGCTGGATCTCGGCTGGATCTCGGCTGGATCTCGGCTGTAGGTGCCGTACGACCAGCAGATCGACATGTGGTCGGTCGGCGTCATGCTCTACATTATGCTGTCTGGCCGACACCCCTTCGAAACCTTTCCGGGCGAGCCCGAGTCACAGGCGCCGCCGGCCCGCCCTCGCCCGGCCCGCCCGGCGGCGAGACGCGAGGGGACGATTCGTGGACATGTCCCCGACACGCAGGTGATGGGCCGCATCTTGCGCGCTGAGTACTCCTTCGACCCAGCGCAGTGGACGCGCATCTCCGGGCGCGCAAAGCAGCTCGTCCGGCAGCTCCTCGAGCCAGACCCGGCCAAGCGGCTCACCGCGGCGCAGCTGCTCGCCCACTCGTGGGTGCGCGGCGAGGACGTGCCCGAGCGGCCGCTGCCCGACACGGTCGAGCGGCTCCGCGCCTTCAAGACTGCGTCGCGCGCCATCCACGGCTCACTGCTGATGGCGGCGCTGCTGCACCAGGAGCGGAGAGGGAGGCCCCTCCTCCTACCCTCGCCCACCCTCGCCCCTCCCACCCCCCTCCCACCCCCCTCCCACCCCCCTCCCACCCCCCTCCCACCCCCCTCCCACCCCCCTCCCACCTCCCTCCCACCCTCGCCCCGCCGCCCCGCCACAGGAGGACGTCAAAGAGCAGCTGCGCCAGGGCACCCTCCGCGCCTCCGGTTCGCAGTCGCAGCACGACAAGCTGCGCCGCTCGCCGACGGAGGGAGTCGGTATGTTCACGCCCGCCGCCGA
>NW_005195080.1:0-1189 GCF_000372725.1 Emiliania huxleyi CCMP1516
CGCGGCCTCGCGGTCGGCGGGATTGCAACCAGTCTTCGCGTGCCGCCTGTCGTTCGATTCGGGCGCCTTGGGCGTCGGGGTGGCGAGCAGGGGACGCGGCTCTGTCTGAGCGCCCAGCGACGCGTGCCGGACGGATGGAGTCCGGCCGCGGGCGACTAGGGAGTTCGCTTAGGATGTGTCGTTGGCTGAGTGTCTTGTCTTGTGGTTCTGTGTGTCGCTCCTGTGTGACCGTCATCGCCCGTCTAGCGTCCACCCATACCGCGTTGGTGTCCCACACGCCACACACTGTGCAGTCGTTGTTGAAGAGGATGCCGTCACGGGTCCTTCCAGCGGCCCAAGTATGGACAACCGCGCCGAGTGGTGCCTTCATTCTTTTGCCCTTCGCTTTCTTTTTTTGACCACCATCGTCAGCACCTCCATCGCCATCGCCGTCGCCATCTTCATCGTCGTCGCCATCGCCATCGCCATCATCGCCGCCACGACCTGGGAGCGCTACCCAGGTATGCTGCGACAACGGGTTTGCGTTGAACGAGACCAGATCATCAAGGGGCCCAAACGCAGCAAGTGCCACCAGCGCGTCCAAGCCAGCGTACGCCACTTGGGCACTGCTCAGAGGAGCCTGCTCCCAATTGGAAAAGGTCTGATTGTTGGCAACCCCGACAGCAGTGATGCGCAGGAGGAGGTGGTGAAGCGACCACCTGTGCAGGGGAAGGACTGCATCGGAGGAGAGGGTGGAGAGGTGGGGCGACGAAGTGAGAGGGAAGAGGGGGGGGGGTAAGCGGGTGGTCTGGACGGGCGCCCTCAGAGAAGGGGGGGCGGCCACGGGAGGAAAGCGGCGGCGAGGGAAGGGAAGCCGCGGTGGAAGCGGCGGCAAGGGAAGCGGCTGCGGCGGCTAGGGCGGCGGCGGGCGGCGGCGGCAAGGGCGGTGAGGGTGGCGAGGGCGGCGGCGAGGGCAGCGAGGGTGGCGAGGAGGGCAGGCGGCGTCGAGGGCAGCGGTGGCGAGGGCGGCGGCGAGGGCGGTGAGGGAGGGTGGTGGCGAGGACGGCAGGGGTGAGGGTGGTGGTGTCGAGGGCGGCGGTGGCGAGGGGCCGAGGGCGGCGGCGGCGAGGGCGGCGGCGGCGAGGGCGGTGGCGGCGGCGAAGGAGGGGGCGAGGGCGGCCGCAAAGGCGGAGGCGGCAGGGAAGGAGGG
>NW_005195079.1:0-1189 GCF_000372725.1 Emiliania huxleyi CCMP1516
CCGGCAGTGTTTGAGATGATCCCAAAGTTGTGCTCTGGATGAGAAGCGTTGCACGCAGTTGGTACACCAGAGTGGGCAGCCGGCGGTGAAGTTGGGGCCGCGGGGTCGGTGTTGGGGGCTCTGAGGGAAGGTCGGCTGGAATGGCGCAGCTCCAGGGTTGAGAGTTGAAGAGGCAGCCAGATGGCGCCAATCAGGTGGCAACTGCGTCTGCAGGTTGGACTGCGAGGAGCATTCAGTGGACGTGGACGGTTCAGGCGCTGCGGCACGAGGAGGTGGCTCGCAAAGGAATGGAGTAGCGTGTCCAGCAGTAGGAGATGAGCAGTTGACAGCAAGGGCGGTGGTGGTTGGTGCATCAGCAGCAGGATGCAGGATGGAGCTCGTGTGGTTGTCGCTGCATTGGTTGAAGGATGGGTTGGAGGCGCCGGGAGCGATGGTGCTGGCGGAGAGAGCGGCAGGGGCTGACGGTGGTGGCAAGTTCGTGGTGGGAGCTGGCAGCGAGCCCGGCTGACTCCCGCCCAGAGCTGCCAAACCTGCGGCTTGTTGAACTGGCGTTTGTGGCGTGTGCGCACGCCATGCGGCGGGCATGTCGGCCGGGACTGCGGGGCCGACGGCAGCGGAGGGAGTCTCTGGGGATGGCTCAGAAGAAGGCTGGGCAGGCCCACTGTCGGCTGGTTGCTCGGGCGAGGTCATCGCGCGCATGCCAGGCCGCGCGCACGCGCAAAGTACGGCCGTCCCATGTTACTGATGACCAGCATTACTTATGACGCGCAAGACAAAGGGTGGCTCAGGGCTCTGCCCGCAAGGCGCCCGCGTCGCCGACGCGGTACCATTGACTAATCCCGGCATTCACACCCACACGACCAAATAAAATCCATTGTCGGGACTGCGAGTCGGCATCACCTGCGTCCACAGACTCGTCGCTGCTATCGAGAGTCGACAGTCCGAGCGGCACACTCCCTGTGGACATGCTTGCGGTCCTCCCGCTGCTCGTCTCGACTTCCATCCGAGGCGGCTGCGTCGTCGTCACTGGAGCGAGCCGCGGTCTCGGCGTCGGCATCGCGAGGGCGTTTGCGACTGAGGGCGCGGCGACGGTGTGCTTGGTGGCGAGGTCCGAGGCGGGGCTGCAGAGCGTGTGCAGGGGGCTCGCTGCAGAGCATCCAAACGTCTGCTTCCATCCGATCGCGGCCGA
>NW_005195078.1:0-1189 GCF_000372725.1 Emiliania huxleyi CCMP1516
CACACCTCTCCGCGGCAGGCTTCACCTTTGAGGCGATGCCGCGCCTCGCCGCCTACGTCCTCCTCGTCGACCCGGCCTTCGTCGCCGGCTTTTGATGCGGCAGCCCCTCGTGGCCTTGCGCCGGGGGGCTGCGCCATAAGGGGGGGGGGGGGCTGTCTCGCCTTCCCTTTCTTGCCCGCCTTCCCGATTCCGCTGCCTCCGCGAGGATTGTCGCACAAGGTAGGCGCGCCGACACTGATGGCTATGATTGATAGCTTGCGTCCCTCGAGTCCCCGTGCGTGCGTGGCGGTGCGTGCGAACTGCAGCGGTGGACCCGCAGAGATCACCCCCTCGAGTGAGCAGCGTGCCAGCGTGCCGCGGACCGCCCCTACATGTTGTAGGGCTAGGCCTGCTCTTTAGGCGGCCTGAGCATGACCATAGAAGTACTCCGCATCGCATTTAATATCGAATGTACAATACCCCTGCTAAACTGTGGACCGCGGTGCCACCCTCGTGCGGCCGGACAGCGTCAGCGAGACCTCACTCGAATGGTTGGGTAGCAGGGCTAGAGAGGGTCGCTCTACACTTAGCCTCTGCAGCGAGCGTGAGCGAGCGCTCAACTTAGCGGCCCCCGCACGGAGCCGGGCTCGGACTTAGACGCTGTTTGGTCGGGGGCCATGAACTTAGAGACACACAAGGCCCCAACTCTCCGGGTAAAGCACCCGGGTATATGTATGTAACTGTAGAGAGGACTCGGTTTGGGGAGGGGTGGGGGGGGGGACTTTTCGGCGGTCGTGGAGGGTCGTGGAGGTCGTGGAGTGGCGAGTCACGCTCGTGCGGACAGCATCGATGCCGTCGCCGGACGCGGCGGCGAGGCACACGGGCGCCGGCGTGGCGCGTCCCGGCAGGCCCACCACGAGCGGATGCGCGACGAGCGCGCTCGGGAAGCGGCCGCGGGCGATGCGGAGCTTCCGCCGGAGGACGACGCGGTCGAGATGGCGAGCGCCGCCCACGTGATGGACAGCGTGGCGGAGGTGGGCCCGAACTACACCCTGCTGCGCAGCAAGGAGACGAAGGGTGGCGAAGCGGCGGAAGCGAAAGCGCGAGGATGCCAGGGCGGCGCTCGACGGCCACACTGTCCTGTCCACCGGATCGCGCCTCGAGATCTTCTGCGACAGTGAGCGGTGGTACCCTGCGACCGTCATGGCGC
>NW_005195077.1:0-10231 GCF_000372725.1 Emiliania huxleyi CCMP1516
GGAGGAGGCGACGAGTATTTCTAGGTCAAGGTGAGGTGTTAGCGCACTCTGACCACTGTTACCAAATCTCAACACTTTGTATAAATTGGAGCACTTGGAGCACTTGGTGTGCAGACCGCTGCAGTCGCGCCACGCGCGCCTCACAGCCTCACACACCTCTAGTCCTAGAGTATACAACAGCTTATACAAAGAGATATACTGACGTATAAAGTCAGCCCCTTGGAGTGTGAAAGGCTTCGTAGCCCTGAAGATCCGCAGGACTGGAGCGAAAAAAAGCAAGCGAGTGGTATAAAGTGTACGAGTCATTGGACATTGGCCACTGCACACACTTCACGCAAGCGACAAGGGGTGCTTGACTGGGCCGTCGCGTTTTGATCTCTCGGTACTCGGACTCGGTCTGTGGGCGCCCGCCCGCCGCCTCTGAGGGGGTCGGGCCCCCTAGTCTGAAACAAAAACAAGCTCGAAAACAGCCATGAAAATATCAGCCTGCGAGAGAGGCACTGCGCGCCGCTGACCTCGTGTGGGGATGTGAGAGGGAGAGATTGGTGTGCCGACACCATCCAATACTGATCTCTAAAAGTAAAACCTGGAACCCCCTTGTTCAAAGGACAAAGCCGATCCTAAGCGCCATCCTTCCTGCTCTCACCTCTATGCTTCCCCGCGCCGCCTCAACGTGGCCCCCTCTGGGCCCCCTTGGGCGTATTTTCTACTCCCCCCCCCCACCCCTTGTTTTCTGTGTTCTGTTTTTCAACACGCCCGCCCGCCAGCCACCCCGAGGCGCCTCGGCCCCCCACAGACCGTGAGATCAAAACGCGACGGCCCGGCTGTGCAGGCGCACAGCACACGGCTTTACATAATGCTGCAAGGCAGGCGCTAGTACCGCTACCGCCTAGGGCTACAGCGCACCCCATGTAGCAGCGTCGCCGCTGCAACGGCGTGAGAGCTAAGAAGCGCACCCAGCGGGCCGGATGATCGGCATCGGGTTGCGGGCAAGAGAGCCCTAGCCCTGGGGGGTGCGCGTTCGCAGGGAAAGGGCCATAAAGTAAACACGGGTCTCCGAGAGTTAGCTCCGCGCTCCAGGTTTCCCCTAGCGCAGCAGAACGCCCCCTCTACTCGGAGCTAGTAAACACTCGACACGGACTCGACGCCCACCCACACCCGGCGCCTCACCACTCCGGACCCCTCTTGGTCTCGGCACTCGGCGCTATGAGACGTGTCATCCCAGGGCCGCATACAGCTGTATGGCGGTACATGCTTCGGGCCGGCACCCCAGCAGGACGTCGGATTATTGCCTCGCACGCGGGCCAAGGGCATGATGCTACGGGTCCCCAACCAATATTGGATCCGGCAGCGTGCGGGGGACGACGTGCGGGCGGCTGAACATCTTGCTCGAGCTCTACTTTGACGAAAATGACTTGATGGGCTTGCCCATCCCGGAGTGGTTCGACCCCACATAAATCCGAGACGGTGATGGGAGGGTCGTGTGGTGGTCTCAGGCCCAGTGAGGTAGTGCATCTGACTATCCCGGATCCTGCTGAACAAGCTCCTCTTGTAGCTCGATCGGTCACACCGCCATCGCCGCCGGGGAGAGGGGGGATGACACTGCTTCGGCAGCGTGCACCTCGATCCTGCACCGTGTTTGGTATGACCCCCCCCCAATGAACATTCCAGTGAGGGTGGGCGAGACGATCGAGGGGTCCCGTACCATGCGGAATCGACCCTATCCAGTGCTCAAGTGCTCAAGCTAAAAAAGTATACTGAAAATTTATCTTACCTTATATTTCCCCGTGTCGGTAAGGTCCAGGGCAAACCTCGTCATCTTACCTTTATTTTCCCGTGTCCGGTTTTCCGTTTCGGGCGACGGCACACTCCACCGAGCTCTCAGGCGGGAATCATGTCGGCGAAGGCGGGCTCTGGCGTCTCGGTGATGCGCTCCGATCTCGACGCGTCGACCTCGACGGAGGTGGACGCACACGAGGCGCAGTGGCGGGCCGGCGTCAACCGCCAAGCACGTCCAGACGCCCCCTCGCAAAGGCGGGCGGCGTCATTGGGTGCTGCAGCCAAGCGGCGGCGGAGAAGGACATGAACAACATACCTGCGCAATCCGTCATCGCCCGGGCGGCCGCAGGCGGTGCCATCAACCCACCCTCGGCACCGCTGCACGTGCGTGCTCCCTCTCCCACCCAACTCGGCTCCACCCTCGTCCACCCGCACCCACCCCATCATCTGCTCTCAGGCTGATTGCGGCGTGTGTTGCGCAGTGCCGACCCACCAGACGCTGGCCAGAGCATGACTGTGATGCCTCTGTCTGGGCCGGGGAAGCGTTCGACAGCGCGCGAGGCTGCCTCCCTGCCCTTTGCGACGCTTGCGACCACTGCTGAGTTGCATGCAGTACAGAGTAGCAGTGGGTGGGGGAGGGCTTCCGCCCCCCCCCCCCCCCCCGGCAGAATGGTAAACTCGTGTCTACTCGCCTCGTCGGCTCCATCGGCTGCCTCTCCTCGTGCGCCGGCTGCCTCTCCAACCGCTTCTGCAGCGTCCTTCTCTGCCCGGTGCTCGCGCTGTCGCACTGCCGAGAGGCGGTCTGAGAGGGTCAGGCGTCAGGCGGAGCGATGGGCCCTTCGTTACACAGAGACAACAAAGACATTTCACTCTCGGCTGTTGTTGCATATAGTTATAGAAAAACAATTATTGCGCGCACGTGCGCGCAAGTTCTGCTAGTGTCCTCAAAACCGACGGCACACCACTCTGACACTTCGGGCGAGCGCTTTGACAGCGGTTGGGCTCGTCATGTTGGTGGTGAATGCTTGGGCTGTGCTCGCGGCCGCGGGCTCATCCATCGAGGAGTGGGACACCGCCGTTGACGGCCGAGCCTTGAAGGGATCGGACGTCGCCGCCAGTTTGGACAAGCGCATGACCAGTATGGAGACTCGTCTGCAAGCGCTGACAGACGTGGTGTCGGCCTTGACACAAGAGGTTGCCAGCCTCAAAGGGAGCGGCGCGCAACGATCGCCCCAGCCTGCGTTGGCGCGGAAGAAGCTCGCACTTCCAAAGGGAACGCCGCTGAGGCGTCCAGGCGTACTAGGCCTCTAATAGGCGACCAGGGACTATACAGGCCTGCATAGCCAAAAAATAAATTTTGCGGTTCGTTCGCGGTTCGTTCGCAGTTCAGACGAACTTCCCTGGTATTCCTCGCCCTGCGGGTGTGAAGCGGGTCGGGGGGGGGAGGAGAAAAGAAAAGGCTCGAGTTCACGAACTAGTTCGAGGGTTCGGGCACCCAAGGGCGAACGACCGAACCATGCAGCGAACCAAGGGGATGCCGTCCAGAGCGAACTCCGAAACCGAACGAACCGCGAGTTCACCGAACCAGTTCACGAACCAGTTCGCCAGTTCGCCCGCGAACATCAAAGGAGCTTTTTTATATCTGGCCTCGCGGACGCGCACAAGCAAGGGCTCGAAGCGCTCGCAGCCAGCCGGGGGCCAGCCAGCCGCTCCTGACTCGCATCCGTCAATGGGCAAGCGCAGCTCAGCGTCGCGCCGCAGGTGTCGCCGCCCGCCCGCGTAGGAGCATGCCGCGTGCACCGCCAAGAGCGCGTGACAACCTTGCAGGCGTGAGGCAGCTGCCGACAGCATGGACACGGACGCGCTCACCACGACGAGCGCGACCGGCTTGCTCAAACCACGAGTTGTCAAGACAAAGATATCCAAGGCGCGCGCGGTCGAAACTTGGCCTGTTCCGATGCCGTCCTAGATGCATGTTCCGGTGTCTTACGCCGCGCCCACGTCGACATCAGGCGGCGCAGAAGCTCACGCGCAAGCAAAAGCTGCGAAAGGCGAAGAAGCAGGAGCGGGGCGCGGCGAATGCTGACCGGAGAGAAATCAAGGCGGAACACGACGCGCACAAAGCGGAGCGCCGGCTGAGGGCGAAGGCCCTTTGGTGAGCGCCTGACCAGGGCGCACTAAATAAATAAAAACGGACACCTCTCTACTGTGAGATGGGTAAAAAGGAACAGGCCCCCGCCCTTGCGATCTTTGTGCAGGGTTCTTTGTGGGTGTGGTCGGCGACTAGCCGGGGTCGTCCTCCCCAGGGCGCACTAACTATAACTAGCAAATAAATAATAAAACGGAGACACCTCTACTAGGAGATGGGTAAAAAGGAACAGGTCCCCGCCCTGCGGTCTTTGTGCAGGGTTCTTTGTGGGTGTGGTCGGCGACTAGCCGGGGTCGTCCTCCCGATGGGGGACTAGCACTAGCCGTCTTCCACATGGTCCCTCGGGTCCCTGCTGCTCCTAATCTCGTCGTACATCCTCCTGCTGATCTCCGCAACATCCTGCTCCCTCCCTCGTCTCGCCCTGCGCGTCTGCTCCGCCTCCCCGTCGTCCGCCCTGCGTCGTCTGGTGACGGGTCCTTCATAGTCGGTTGAGGTCGCCGCCGCCCTCCTCGTGCCTCTTTTCCCAACGTTCCCTCGGCGGCCGATGCCGTCTGCTCCGGCTCCCCAGTCCCCGGGTCTGCCCTGCTCTCGTCTGCACTAGCTTCTGCTTCGTCATCACTGGGGTCTCTCCTCTTCTTTCTCCCCTTTCTTGTATGTTTTGTACATCGCGTCGATTCCTGTTCGCGTGAGCACCACCCTGAAGCCCGCCCAGCAGCTGAACCGCTCCCTAAGTCGAAGGAGCATCATCAGTCTCACCCACTTCGCTCGCTGCCCACTGTCTCCGCTCCCTCCCGTTTGGGCCGCCGTCGCGGCCCTCGTTCGTCCCACTGGCTGTTGGCCCGTCCCCACGTTACGGTACCTCTGTTATATCCCTCCTCCTCCGCGACTCCCTCAAGGCTGGCCGGGCCTCCTTCCACCCAGCGAAGAGCTTCCTCAGCCACTCAATGTGTTCCTCTCTCTTCATTATGCGCGCGGTAGCCTCATCGTTGAGCTGGATCCACCTCTGCACCGCTCCCGTCGCCGCCTCGGCCACGACTTGCAACATGCAAGTTCCTCGTGTGTGGTGTCGTGACCCCGGCGCCAAGGTCCCTATATAACTAGCAAAGAGACCACGACAGCACCAAAATAACCGTTTAATCGCAAGTGTGAGTAGTGGCGTGGCCAGATCGCAGTATACGAAAGAGTAGTGAGCGCTGCGGAAAGGGGTTAAGACGTTCGCACACCACACTGCTGTACATGAGTATGGGTCAGACGCACACATACATCATACTCATGTACACACACCGCACGCGCGCGCGCGCACGTGAGCCACGCAAGGGCTCGTGACGTCGGGGCATCGGGGCGAAACTCCGCGTCCAGGCGTGTCCGAACGAACGCAACATTAAACACGCCGGAGGCTGCCCATCTCTCGAGCGGGAGCGCCGCCTCGACGCTTGTGCAACGCGAATGCCTCTCCATCGCCGCCGATGCGCACTCTCGACAACGACAAGAGATTCCGACCGAGCATCACTCCGCGTCGCCGCGCAACGCCTCCTGATACCGCGTGACGAAGTCGGAGTGGAGCTGTTCCTTGAGTACTCGGAGGGCCCGGTCGTGGACCGCGCTGGCTTTGGCAAAGGCACCCTGGCGGAGGTGGCACCTGGCGTAGTGCAGCCACAAATCCACCGAATCGTGGCCATGCTCAGACACCTGCATGCATCGGGAGTGGGTGGGTGCGAGACGCAAGAAAAGTGTGTGTGTGTGAGTGAGCGTCTCAGTGGACGAAGCATCTGGAGCGCGAGGACCGCTCGCTCAAACAGAGCGACGAGCTCGGCCGCGACGCAGCGAGCGGAAACGCCGCCCGACTGCCCCGCCCGATCTGCGGAGGCGCCCTGCAAAACCGACTTGCCGTAGAGGGGTCCCTGCATGGGAGCAAAGAGAGGGGAAAAAGCGGATTGAACGGCACTGGTGGTCGACAGCGGCCAGTAGCCTCCAAACTGCTTGGTGCATGTCTGGAGGGGTCTGTTTTGCGTGTGTTAAGGTGTCTCAAAAGCGCCGCACCTCTGCCGTTTCATGGGCCAACAGTGCCTCATGCACCCTGAGCGGCGTGGGCGGGGAGCGGAGTAGGGCCGGCCGCAGCTCGCGTGCACGAGAAAGGTTGAGCCGGCACAACCACTCTGCGAGCAGCACCTACAGGCCGGGACGCGAGGTGTTGAGAGAAGGCAAAAAAGCAGCGGGGCGATAGCAGGGGAGGCAGGATGCCTTGAGCGGCGCGCTCTCTGCGCGCAGCGCAGCCTCCGCACGCCGCCAGACCGCGAGGACCACCTGCGTGCGAGGAGAGACGGATCTGCTTCCATTCCATGTACTCAAACCAAACGAGGAGTGGCGGGAGAAGGGGCCGGAGGGCCGGAGGGCGGGGGGCCTGGGGCTGGCTGGTCGAGTCGGCGGCCGCAATCGCCTGCGGGGAGGAGCCGGGGGGGGGGGGGGGGGTTCCCCAAAATGCTGGTGTGTGGCAGCTGGGCGCCAGCACGCTCGGCAGCGCACCGCCTCGATCCACACCCGCCACACGCACAATGCGCCAGGCGTGCCTCGCAACGCGCTCGCAACTTCATGGAAAGGGTCGCGCAAATGCGCCAAATCGGAAAGGGTGGGTCGCTCCCCGCAGCGCGCGAGCAGCAAGCGCAGCCTCATGCACGCGAGGCTTGCGTCCTGCGGGTGGCGGATCGCGCCCGCCTCGCAAGCCGACAGGGCGAGCTGCAGCGCGCCGTCGTGCGCTCCATCGCTCCCTCCGAGCTATACAGGGGCGAGAGGGGAGGGAGCAAGCCGTTCAATCTGTGCGTGCGCGTTGTGTGTGAGCGCGCGTATGTGCGCGGCGCGTGGTGGGGCGGGGCGTTGATGGCTGGAGCGCTGGTGCGAGAGAAGCGAGGGGACGCGCAAGGGGCGGGCCGGGAAACCTGCCGCCACGCCAGAGCCGCATCTGGCTCGGAGGCGTCCGGCAAAAGCCCAGAAATGTCCGCAGCGGAGAGAGCCGCCGTGAAGTGAAGCGCCGCCCACCGCTGGTAGACGGAGGGCGATGCCTCGCCGGCGGCGTGTGCCGCCTTGCACAACTGGAGCCCCTTCTTCCGCATCCGCACAACGGTGGCCGGCGGCAATCCCTCCCTTTGTGTCACCGCCTCGACCCAAGCGACGCACGCGTCGCGGAGGCGTGCCTACAAGTGTTCAGGGCGCTTAGGGGCCCTGGCTCACACATCCACGCCGCCAATAGGCGAGGCGCCGAAGGCGCCGCCGCCAACGACGCGTCGAGAGACTGCAGCGCGGCGCGGAGCGCGGCCGCGTGCGCCGAGCCCCACTCTGGATCCGCGGCGCATCGGTCGAGGGGCAGCGATGCCAATGCCACGGCCACGGCCGCACTGAAGGGACGGGACGGGACTGGTGGGAGGGCGCGAGGGGCTTGTATGTGGAGAAGGGGGCGAGATATTGGAGCACCTCTCGCCGAACGAGTCGCGCAAGCTCGTCTCGATGGCAGCTTGTATCGGCGCGCCCGCCTCCACCTCGCCACACGCACGCAAACAGCCTAGCCGAAGCTCGACATCCTCGGGCATCGCCGCCACCGCGCTCTCATAGACGTAGCGCGCGACGGCGCTCGTCGCCGCCGAACCCCCTCCTAACTCGCCGCCCTCCGCTCCCTCCACGTCCGTCATGGGCGCAAGAGCCAGGCCGGCGGCGCCTCCGTCCTCGTCCTCGTCCTCGTCACCGACTTCCAGTCCGCCGCCGTCCTTGCCGTCATCCTCGCCGCCAGCCTCGCCGCCAGCCTCCTCGCCATCAGCCATGCTCCCCGCCGCGACGTCGTCGCCGTCCGCCGCCCCCGCACCGCCGTCGATGCCGAGCGCGCTCCTCCGGCGCTGCACGCGCTCCGCAAAAATGAGCTCAAACCGAAAGTAGGCCAGCCACAGCTCGCGCGAGCCGCGGTTGGCGCGCAGGGCCCGCTGCAGCAGCCGCCGCGCAGCGCTTGCATTGGAGCGCGCCTGACAGGTGGAAGCAGCAGCTGCAGCATCAGCGGCTGAAGCACGGCGGCATCTAGTTTTGGGGGTCTCACGCGGCCGGCGGGCAGAGGTGGTCCGCCGCCCGAGGGCGACACCGGCGCGCCAGGGAGGGTGCTGATGCCGTGGCAGTGGAGCTGCTGGCGCGTGGCTCGCCCAAGGGTCTGGGTGTCTGTAGCCGTCGAGGCTTCTCGGTTGTTGTCGCGCCTCAAACTCCCACGCGGCTGCGCGTGTCCACAGGGGCACCTGGCAAGGTGAGCGATTGCGTCAGGGGCGCGGCAGAGCGGGAATCGAGGGCGCGTGACGCGCGGTCGGCGGGCGGGGTGGGCTGCGAGGGGAGCGCCGCGAGGGGGCATTACCGAGTGGGGCAGGACAGCAAGCGCGCGACCGTAGATGCGCTCGAGGCGCTTGTCCGCCTTGCGCCGCTCGGCAAAGTCGATCCACTGCATCCAGAGCCGCTCGTCCCCCTTGAAGCGCCGCGCCGCACGGCTGAAAATGAAGTGGATGCGGCGCCGGATCGCAAAGTCGGGCGGGCCCTGCCTGGTCATGCCGAGCCGCCGGCGCCTGCACTTGAGCAGCGCCTCAAAGTTCATCTCGAGCTGCAGGTAGCGCAGAAAGTCGTCGCGCGTCGCGCGGGGCCTATGCGTGGCGCAGCACGTGATGGCGGGGCGCGCTCCCCGGCCACCGCGCAGCAAGGGGCGATCGCCGGTGCACGAGGTACTCAAAGCGCTCGCGGCGCCGCACGAGCGCCTTGACCTCGCTGGCGGAGCACAGGCCGCGGCGCTGCACGTCCTCCAGCTCCGGCACCATCGACTCCATCACCTCGCGCACGCGATCCGCCATGGCTGCAGCGGAGCGTGCGTTGCAGTGGGCCTGCGGCCACGTAGGCCGGTTGGCAGACACAAAAAAGGAGGGCGCCTGGGTCTAAATTTAGTGCGTGTGAATGAACTTTAGTGATAGTTTAGTGCGCTATTTAGTGCGTGTTCGAGTGGTGTGTAGTGCGTCTTTAGTGCAAATTTAGCACAAATTTAGCGCAAATTTAGCGCAAATTTAGCGCAAATTTAGCACATATTTAGCACATATTTAGTGTGTTTTATCTCCAATTTAGCGCCACATTTAGTTCACTTTAGGTGCGGGCAGCTGCAGTACATTTAGTGTGGGTCCCGCATCTCTAGTGCGGGCACGCACCTTTAGCACGGCTTCCCGGCCACACCACAGCTAGCCAGGGCCGCGTGCTTTGCTCCTTGGCTGCCAAGAATGCACCACAGGAGATGCCTGGCCCCTGCCCTCATGACCCAAAGGCAGGCTCCCAGTGAGGCTAGATATGCCGCCCTCCAGAGCAAGATCTCCCGACTGAGCACAGGCACAGCACCGATTCCCGAGAGGAGGACCAGCACAGTTGAATGCGCCACCGCAAGCACCACCTCCGACCGCACAACCCATGCTGTGCCCGTGACCACCAGCTGTAATAGAGTAGAGGTGAGGGTCGGTCTTGGAATTTCAAAACCAATGTTGAACCTCGTCAAAATGAGGGCCAGCGACAGCCCGAGGCGCGCCGGAACCAGCGCCCGCGTTGCGTGCCGCCGTGATTCACCCCAGGGGTCAGCCCGAGGCCGGTTCCACATGGCTGCCCCTTGGGCTGAAAGGGAAAACGGTCGTGGGCTGAAAAGAAAAACAAGAAACCCGGGCGCAACACTGGGCACACGGGACTGGTACGAATCGGCGAGGGACTGCGAAGGGAGATGAAAGCTGATAGATAGAAAGAGGCAGACGACCAAGGGTTCAAACAAACTTCGCTCTCACCTGGCAACCCTGTCTGCACGTCTTGCGCGCGCGTGAACAGGGCTCCAGGCCCCAAATGACGTGTGAGTGTTAGAGTTGTTTGGTATTGCTATAAATCTCCCCCCCCCCCCCCCAAGGGTTAGGGCGGGCGACGGCTAGCACCACACTCCTCTCCTTAAATTCCCTGTGTGGTGGCGGCGTGCCGTCCTCCCATCCATATCCCTCCCTTGGGTTGGCACCACCACCCACCACCACCACCACCATCATCCATCCCTCCCTTGGCGCTTGGGTTGCGTTTCTCTCTTTCTTTCTTTCTGGTGCTTACTGGCCCAGGTAGGTAGGTAGAAAGGTGAAGAACAGCCAGGCTCGGACTGGACACCAACGCGGTATGGGTGGACGCTAGACAGATGATGACGACACGCTGGTCAACACAGACACAAACAGCAAAAGAAAGAGGTTCTCAGCAAGTGCCGTAGCGAGCTGCCGCAGCAGTATGGGCAAA
>NW_005195077.1:11554-15123 GCF_000372725.1 Emiliania huxleyi CCMP1516
GTGGTACGCCTGCGCAGGGGCCGCAGGGCGGTCAGTTGTGGGGCGAGCCGGTGCCGGCCGCGGACCGGGTGCAAGGCGCCGACCTCGGCGCCGCCTCGGCGCGCCGCACGGGCGCGGCGAGCCTCTGAGCGGGAGCCGAAGGTTTGGTGTGGTAGGTGGGAGGTGGAGGTAGGTGGGGTGATCTGACTTTGCCGCAGAGGCCGTCCCTAGCTGTGAACAGCAAAACGGGACAGTATATGGCCTTTGTCGCGTTGCTACCCGCCTTCGTGCCCGCCTTCGATCCCGCCTTCGTGCCCGCCTTCGTGCCACACGCCGCTCCCTTCGCCGGACTTTTGCCTGCGTCCGCGCGTGCGTCCGCCGTCGTGGCCAAGGCCGCCAAGCGCAAGGCCGCCGCCGGGAAGCGCAAGCCCGCCAAGCCCGCCGCGTTTGACCTCAAAAAGGCCATGCTGGTCGCGATGCGAGCTCACCAGGATCTGTGGCGGCTCGACCCGCAGAGGTCCCTCCGTACCTCAGCCCCAACCGCGCGTGTCTCTCTCCTCAGGGAGTGCCTCCACCGCCCCCGCAGGGAGTGCAGCCGCGATGTGTACGTGCGGGCAGACGGCGGCTCGCGCTTCTTCTTTGCGGGCAAGGCGGTGGGCGCCGCCGGGCGGTGCGACGCGGCGTCGGCCGTGCTCTTGCAGAAGCGCGCTATCTTGGAGCACGCGCGGCTCCTCCATCCGGAGCTGGAGCAGATGCACCGGTTGAGCAGGCCGCTCCAGCTCTGGGCCGCGCCGGCCGACTCGGAGGTCTCCGTGGCGCGCAAGGTGCAGGCGCTAGAGTCGCTGGAGGGGGCAAGGCTTTCGCGTGCGATGCGAGAGGACGCAGACGCAGGCGCAACGCTCGCCGGCTTTGACCCCGACCAGCCCGAGAGCGACGGCCGCGCCGGCTTCTCGGCGCCGCCCCGGCCCGGCGGGGTGAGGCAAGCTGGCCCTTGCCTCTAAGCTACGCGTCGCCTTGAATAGGTGCGGCTGCCGGAGGACGGCGTCCCGGTCGCGCCGCTCGAGGTGAGGTTCGCGTCTAGCGTGGCCGAGGCGGAGGCGATGGCGGCGCAGCAGCAGGAGGCGATGGCGGCGCAGCAGCAGGAGGCGATGGCGGCGCAGCAGCAGGAGGCGATGGCGGCGCAGCAGCAGGAGGCGATGAGAAAAGAGGAGGCGGCGGCACGCCCCGGAGCAGGTGGAGGCATGCCAAAGCCGGTCGCGCCGAAGGTGACGGGCGCGGCGTCAGCGGCGGCGGAGTCGGCGACCGACTCTGGGGAAGACTCCGGCGGCGGCGTCGTGGGTCCAGCGTCTGCGTGGTGGGCCCGGTGAGAGGGAAGCACTGTAGTCGGCCGCCGACCAAACAACTCACAAACCAGCCCATGCGTGGCACCATGCCCCCAAAACGACCCCATCGGTGTCGCGCCGGCCCTGTGGCTGTATGGCTGGCGGCTCGGCTCGTGCATTCCCTGCATGCAACAGTCAGTCAGTGTTACACACGTCCTAGCATGGACGACGGGGCACACGCACTCGTGGAACACATGGCATTACACACGAGGCGTTGTGTGCGTTCTCAGGGAAAGGCATCACCACAGACAAAAGAATAGTCAGAGGGGCAGCAGTGGGGACCCCCACTCACGGCCCCGCGAGCGCCTGCAGCGAGATGTCCATCGCTGCATTGGTTCTCGCCGCGCATGCGCGCACTGGTTTAGTGCGCGCAATGCGCGGGGAGGGGGGCCTGGCCCTCGCCGGCATGGCAAAGAAGGCGTCGGGCGGGCGCTTGTTCTCCAGCGTCTGGCGCCAGGCCGAGCGATCGGCGGCGAGCTCGGGCCACCTCGAGCGGTCGATGTGGAACTTGTCGAGCGCGGTGCGGATGCTGCGCCCAAACGTCACGTTGGGGCACCCGATCGGCCGGCCGTGAGGCACCCACGATGAGAGCATGCGACGAGGTAGGCGCTCGAAATCCATCCTGCTGACATGCCCGAGCCAGCCCAGCCGGCGTCGGTCGATGTAGTAGTCGATGAAGTCGAGACCTAGCCTGGCGCAGAGCTCGCCAGTCGTGATGTGGTGCTCCCACACGTGCTTGCGAGTGACACGACACATTGCACGCACGCACTGTGCGTGGAAGACGCGGAGACGGTGGAGGAGGCGCTCGGTGAGCGCCCAGCACTCGCACCCGTAGAGCAGGATGGAGAGGATGAGCGAGGTGTAGACCGCGCGCTTGGCGGCAAACGAGACATCCCTCGAGCTGAAAAGGCACTTCCGAAGAGCGCCAAAAGCTCGGCCCGCTGACTCGATCCGGCTGTCGACGTCGAGCCTGTCGCTGCAGTCGCGGTTGAGGTAGCTCCCAAGATATTTGAAGCGGTCCACGACCGGCATGAAGCAGCCGCCGGGCAGCTTGATGTCGGACAGGTCGGCGCCATCGTAGGTGGCGGGGTCGTTGTACGAGGTCGGCGCCGCCGCGCAGAAGAGCACCTCCGACTTCGAGTCCTTGCGAGGCTCGCCGTTGGAGCCGTCCTTGCCGACGTGGATCTCCATGCCCCAGCGAGCGAAGTGCGCGACCACCTTGGGCGTCTCGACCTCGACGCCGCGCCGAGCATGCAACAATAAAAAAAAAATCTTGGAGGTCCACCTTCAAGCCCTGATACAACAAAAAAACCCATGCCGTGCCCATGCCCATGCCTATACCGGAAACTCGAGCGAGCCCAAGCAGCGCCGGGACGCTCCTCTCCACCGTGATGCTCCTCGCCATCGTCGTCACCACGACGTGGCTGCGGACGGGCGTCGCCCACGACATCGTGCGCCCGCTCTCCAACGTCGCCGAGATCCCTGCCTCGCCTGCCAGGAGCGGCGTCGACCTCATCGCTGGGCAGGTGCGCGGGTAGAGCTCTCCACCATACTCTGCCGCGATCCCGGCTGCTGCGACCTGCGAGCACGGCGCCGCCCGGTGCGCGCGAAATGACCCCTGCCGTTCCCGCGCGCACGCAGAGGACGTCGGGTGCCAATGCGCAAGCACGACAAATGTGCGCGCGTCCGCCGCCGCCATGCAGCCCCGCCCCTCCCCGCCGTCGATTTCGTCGCCGTCCGTGCGCGCGCCGCCATTCATTCCGCCGCCGCGGTCGCCCCCACTTCCGCCGCCCCCGTTTTGCGCCTCGCCGCCGCCGCCGTTCTCCTTTTTCCCGCCGCCCGCGCTTCCTTCAGTCGCGCGCGCGCGCGGCTCGCCTGGGTCGCCGTCGCCCCCCCTCTGGCCGCCGCTCCCCTCACAGCCTCGTACAAGGGTGCCGCCGTGGGCGCCACAGCCTTCGCTCGCCCAAACGGTGACCCTCCCCCATCCCCCTCGGTACTGCCCCACCTTCTTCAGAACCAAATCCTCACCCCCCCCCCCCACACTGCGCCCCGAATCAGGTGCCATCGCCACGTTTCCGTCGGATGAATTATGTGGAATCGTACCCCTCGGTGGTTTCCAAACCTATTCAAAAATGGACGCTTACAGAAATCGGCAAAAATTCAAAAGAAGGCGGAGGAGCAGGAGGCGGCGAAGGAGGAGGAGGAGGA
>NW_005195076.1:0-1188 GCF_000372725.1 Emiliania huxleyi CCMP1516
GGGCGCCTCCTCCGGCGTGCAGTCGTATGCGCTCGCAAGCAGTGTGATCAGATCGGGCGTGAGGCTGTCCTGCGGCGTGCCGCTTCCCAGTCCACCGACCATCAGCCAGAGCACGCGGCTCATCGGGTCGACGGCGGCCGCGGTGCGCAGCGCGCCGGCGAGCTGCTTGGTCCATGAACCCGTGGCGTGAGGACCACAGCGTAGCGGGAGGAGGAATGTGCTGCGCATGCCCTGTCGGGGCCGGCCTCGGTGTCGAGAGAATTTTACGACCGCTTCCTCACGACACCGGGCACACATGCACACACACACATACACAGACACACAGCCCCTTTCCCCTTCCCTCTCAAGACCGCAAGGGCGAGGACACGCGTAGGCCGCACCACTAGCGTAGCCCACAGAGTGGGAGACTCCTATCACCGCCTCTGCCACCCACGGCGTGAGCCTTGGCCGCCTCTGTCAGTGTGCCCGTGATAGTGAGAGACTGCCAGTGAGAAGCCGGAGGAAGGTCGCTAGTCGAGAGAGATCGCCAGTGGAATAGGAGTCCACCGTGCTGCGAACCTGTCGCTGTCCCTTGTCAGGAGCAGGAGAACTAAGCTCTAAGGAGAGCGCAACCAGTAGGAGGCCCGCGCCTGCCCCCGTGCCGCCGGGTGCAACTTTGTCCTATACGAGAGGGGAATTCCTGGGACCCTGTCGTGTGTGTGTGAACCCTGCCCAGCCCCCCTCCGAGTCGCGATGCGCTCCCCGCTCCCGTTCCCCTGTGTGTCCCTGATCGTCCTTACAAGATCCTGCTCGCGCAGGTGGGGACCCTGTCCTTCTTCCACCCCTTGTTTGGTGTGTCCGTTTTATTTATTTATTTACCGGGCACGAGAGAAGAAACCAACGCCGTCTAGTAGCGAGACACACATACCGCACGACGCAGGGAGAGCGACTCGACACAGGATGAAGCGACAGAGGAGGAAGCGACAGGGGAGAGAACGACTAGAGTGGGACTACCGCGAGGTGGCATGAATGAAGGTTGCACCGAGAATCTGTTTAGCGACTGCTAATACTAAACCTCCATCGCCCCTCTTGCCCGAAGGTTTCCTGGCCTTCTTGAAAAAATTTGGCGCTTTGCTCCTCTTCCTCTTACCCTACTGGTATCAGGGGACTCTGCTCGTTCCTCGGGTCCCATCCAGTCCTTCCTTGGAA
>NW_005195075.1:0-1188 GCF_000372725.1 Emiliania huxleyi CCMP1516
GCTCGGCTACAGCTCGGCTACCGCTCGGCTACAGCTCGGCTACCGCTCGGCTACCGCTCGGCTACCGCTCGGCTACAGCTCGGCTACAGCTCGGCTACAGCTCGGCTACAGCTCGGCTACAGCTCGGCTACAGCTCGGCTACAGCTCGGCTACAGCTCGGCTACAGCTCGGCTACAGCTCGGCTACAGCTCGGCTACAGCTCGGCTACAGCTCGGCTACAGCTCGGCTACAGCTCGGCTACAGCTCGGCTACCGCTCGGCTACCGCTCGGCTACAGCTCGGCTACAGCTCGGCTACCGCTCGGCTACAGCTCGGCTACAGCTCGGCTACAGCTCGGCTACCGCTCGGCTACCGCTCGGCTACAGCTCGGCTACAGCTCGGCTACAGCTCGGCTACAGCTCGGCTACAGCTCGGCTACAGCTCGGCTACAGCTCGGCTACAGCTCGGCTACAGCTCGGCTACAGCTCGGCTACAGCTCGGCTACAGCTCGGCTACCGCTCGGCTACAGCTCGGCTACCGCTCGGCTACAGCTCGGCTACAGCTCGGCTACAGCTCGGCTACAGCTCGGCTACAGCTCGGCTACAGCTCGGCTACAGCTCGGCTACAGCTCGGCTACAGCTCGGCTACAGCTCGGCTACAGCTCGGCTACAGCTCGGCTACAGCTCGGCTACCGCTCGGCTACAGCTCGGCAGGACCTGGATGAGGCGGTGCACGTAACCGTCCGCCGCGTAGTCCCACACGCGCTGCGAGCCGAGCTCCATCGCAAAGTTGTGGCCTGCGCACAGCCGGCAAGTGTGTGAGGAGGCGGCCGCACAGCGAGCGGAGCCCTCTCCGTCGCTAGGGCGGTGACCGGTCCGCTCGTTGTGGATCACGCCCGCGCCTGCTCACAGCCGGAGGTGTGAAGAGACGCCGACCCACGGCAGTTGCGCTCGCCGGTATCCTCTCCCCGCACCGCAGCCGTACCGGCCGCACCCGACGTGGCCACACACGAGGCAGATCCAGAGGGAGGCGCCCGTGCCGCAGATCTCGCACGAGGTTGCCGACTCCTCGACTCCGCCAGAGACGTGCCGGCAGACGGGGCAGGACGGGTCGTCCCACTGGCGGAGGCAGTCGTTGTGGAAGGTGTGGTTGCAGAGGATGGTGAGGACGCCGGACACCTGCCGCCGCCAGGTAGGGGGTGGGGGGTGGC
>NW_005195074.1:0-1188 GCF_000372725.1 Emiliania huxleyi CCMP1516
CGGGTATAAGGGTGCGCTCGCTACTTCACCCTCGCCCCCTCCTTCCTCGCCGCCACCGCCCTCACCGCCACCGCCGTCGCCACCGCCCTCGCCGCCGCCGCCCTCGCAGCCGCCCTCGCCGCCGCCGCCCTCACCCCCGCCGTCGCCGCCGCCGCCCTCTAACCCTCCGCCCCTGCCCCCGCCCTCGCCGCCGCCCTCGCCGCCCCCTCCCGCCCCGCCGCCTCCCTCGCCTCCGCCGCCGTCCGGCCTGCCGCCGCTCTCGCCCTCGCCTCCAGCCGCCCCGCCGCCGTCGCCGCCGCCCTCACCGCCGCCGCCCTCGTCACCACCGTCTCCGCCGCCGCCCTCGCCGCCGCCGTCGCCCCCACCGCCATCCTCGCCGCCCTCGCCCCCACCGCCCTCGCCGCCACCCTCGTCCCCACCGCCCTCGCCACCGCCCTCACCGCCACCGCCCTCGCCACCGCCCTCGCCGCCGCCGCCGTCTCAGCCGCCCTCGCCGCCGCCGCCCTCGCCGCCGCCCTCGCCGCCGCCGCCGTCTCAGCCGCCCTCGCCGCCGCCGCCCTCGCCACCGCCCTCGCCGCCGCCGCCGTCGCCGCCGCCGTCGCCGCCTTCTCCCGCCCCGCCGCCTCCCTCGCCTCCGCCGCCGTCCGGCCTGCCGCCGCTCTCGCCCTCGCCGCCAGCCGCACCGCCGCCGTCGCCGCCGCCCTCACCGCCGCCGCCCTCGTCACCACCGTCTCCCCCACCGCCCTCGCCGCCGCCCTCGCCCCCACCGCCATCCTCGCCGCCCTCGCCCCCACCGCCCTCGCCACCGCCCTCGCCGCCACCGCCCTCGCCACCGCCCTCGCCGCCGCCGCCGTCTCAGCCGCCCTCGCCGCCGCCGCCCTCACCCCCGCCCTCACCGCCGCCGCCCTCTAACCCTCCGCCCTCTAACCCTCCGCCCCTGCCCCCACCCTCGCCGCCGCCCTCGCCGCCCCCTCCCGCCCCGCCGCCTCCCTCGCCTCCGCCGCCGTCCGGCCTGCCGCCGCTCTCGCCCTCGCCTCCAGCCGCCCCGCCGCCGTCGCCGCCGCCCTCGCCGCCGCCGCCCTCGTCACCACCGTCTCCGCCACCGCCCTCGCCGCCACCCTCGCCGCCGCCGCCGTCGCAGCCGCCCTCGCCCCCACCGCCCTCGCCACCGCCCTCGCCCCCACCGCC
>NW_005195073.1:0-1188 GCF_000372725.1 Emiliania huxleyi CCMP1516
CCCCTCAAATTTTGATGATTTCATGACCGCCACTTTGCTGCACACTTTGACCTCAACCTCGCGGCCCGCTGCGCGGCTCCTCGAGCGCGAGAGGAGTCGTCTACGAGGCGGCGGCGAGCGCAGGCGGCGGCGGCGCGGCGGCGCGGCGGCGGATCGCGGCGCAGACAACGGCAGGAATCTGCGGCAGGCCGCTGCTTGCTGCTGCAGCTGCAGCTGCTGCTGCTGCTGCTCCGCTGATTGTGGACACGATTCCTCCGATCACCCGCCGGCCCGCCCCGCCCCGCCCGCCCGCCTCTCCCCGCTTGCCGCCCGCCCGACCGTCGATCGCCTCGACGGTGGCGGCGATGTTGGAGGGCGATCCGTCAGACTCGAGCGCAGTAGCGAGCGAGTTGACGAGCGCCTTGGCGTTGGGGTCGAGCTGTGACACGGCGGCGAGGATCGCCTGGTCCGAGTCCTCCTCGAGCTCCGTCTTAGTGTTCGCGCCAGCGCTCCGGACGATGATATGCGGCGCCGAGGCTGCGGGCGCGACGCCATGCGGCTGAGCACTCGAGCTCTTCTTGGCCTGCTGGCACTTCATGATGAAGATGGCTGCCGTGCTGGCGTCCATCGGTGGGCCGCCGGCGAGCGCCGAGAGACCAGCCTCCGGAAGCGACGCCAGCCCTGAGGACATGAAGTCGCGAAGCATCTGCTTGAAGACCGCCTGATCGCCCTCGGCAACTCGCTGCTGCGCAGCATCGGTGCAGATAAACGGGATGGTCTTCTCCATGAACTCATCAAACTGCCCGCCGGCGTCGACGCGGCGGACGAGCGCTTCGTAGGGGGTAGTGGGCGCCGCAGGCGACGGCGCGCTCGCTTTGAAGGCCTGGCCGAACCGCCCGAGGAAGGCCGTCGCTTCGGCGAGGGTCAGCTGACCTTTTGCTGAGATCTCACCACGGAGAGACGTGTGGGCGGCCTCGCCGGCTGCCGCCTCCAGCGCCACTGCGAAGCTCTGAATCCGGACAGCCTCCGGCAGCATGGAAGCGCCGAGGGCCGGCATCTTGTCGCAAAGGCCTAGCACTTCGGCCGCCTCGACGGTACCAGCGGCCACTGACCCAGAGGCAGGCAGCTTGCGAAACATCTCGAGAGCAAACGGGGCTCCGAGAATCGAGACCGGCCTTGGCGCGGCAGGTCCGGCACCGCCCGTGTTGG
>NW_005195072.1:0-1188 GCF_000372725.1 Emiliania huxleyi CCMP1516
TTTTTTTTTTGGGGGTTCCCTCTCTTTCTCTCTCTCTCTCTCTCTTTCTTCTTCTTCTCTCTCTCTTTTCTTGGGAGGGGTTTTTTTTTTTTTTCTCCCTCCCCCCCTTCTCTCTCTCTCTTTCTCTCTCTCTCTCTATCTCTCTTTCTATTTGTCTCTCTCTCCCCCCCCCCCCCTCCCTCTCTCTCTCTCTCTCTCTCTCTCTCTCTCTCTCTCTCTCTCTCTCTCTCTCTCTCTCTCTCTCTCTCTCTCTCTCCCCCGGGCCAGCTGCATGCATGCTCGGTGACATCTCTTCACCTTCACACTGGTCGAGTCATAGGTGACGCGAGGGCGCTCACTTAATTGATTAATTCACTCATTAATTCCTTAATTGCGTACCGTATTCCGGGTAATCTTAATTATTAATCATCGGGCGGGGCGCGGCGCGGCGGCTGCGCGAGGCGGCGGCGCGGCGCGGCGGCGGGCGGGGCGGAGCGGGGCGGCGAGACCATCTGCAGTTACCGGGCCTCTGGTCATTGGAGAGCAGCAATGGTCGCGCCGCCCTCGACTCAAAAGGGGCTGCCTTCCACACGTCGCTGCTCAGGCCGGGGGAGGAGGGGAGACCTCCCGTTCCTCGCGGAACGGGAGCAGGCCCCTCCTTGCCCGGTCTGCGGAGCAGGGCGGTGGTCGTGCCATCTCCGCTTCACAACGACCATGCCGCAATCGTCGCCGGCGCGCGACACGTTCCCGTAGGCCGGACTGTCCTGGTCGAGAGTGTGTGCCGCTGAGGCGGGACCACTCGGGGACAGTGCCGACGGGACGCGGCTCGAAGGGTGTGGCTCCGCAGCGCGGCTGGCACTCGTCGCAGAGGCCTCACCTTCGAAAAGTCGGGCATGGCTCTACCCGCAACTTTCTCGCTAACGCGCGCGCACCGCCGAGCCTGGGGCGGGCGCGCTGAGGCCGCACGTCTACCTACGTCATAGTGCCACGACGTGCGGCCTAGAATTAGCACACGCGCCTCAACTTGCATACACTCATACATTGGATTGTCATTGCCTGTGAGTGCGAGATAGGGCTAGCTGCAGGCAGCTAGCCCATGAGGAGCGCGTCCATAGACACCTCACTAGACCCCACATACGGTCTCGTCCGGGCCTCGCCGGCCGGTGAGATTGCTAGAGGTGGAGCAAACTGCTCTAGCCTCACATATCA
>NW_005195071.1:0-13758 GCF_000372725.1 Emiliania huxleyi CCMP1516
AGAGGGAGGGAGAAAACAAAAAGACAAAGCCCCCAGGAGAAGAAGGAGGAAGGGGAAAAAAGGAAGAGCAGAGAGCAGGAGAAGAAGCAAGAGGAGAGAGCAGGAGAAAGACCAACGGAGAGAAAGACAAGAGAAAAAAAAGAGGGACGGGAAAGGCGCGACAAAGGAAAGCAAGCACAGGGGGAGGAACGAGGACAAGAAAAAAAAGAACGGAGCAGAGGGACGCACATAGGGGCGAAGGAGAGAAAAAAAGAGGGGGGGAGGGAAAGAGGCCAAGGAAGAGGGGGGGAGAGAGAGGGGGCAGGGGGGGGTTTGGAATGTCCGACTCCCGGGTGGAGACACTGCCCTTTGCAGGAGTCACGTGTCCCCAACGACCGGCAGTCGGTAATGAGGTTTGGTTGGTTGAGGAAGACGACCTCCGGTTCCTGAAGCAGGGCAGAAATAAATAAAGGTTAGGGACGTCTCGGGCAGTTATCGCCGCGTTGAATCCCTCCGTCTGCCGGAACGATCTCCCATCGGTTATAATAACCGGCGGCAATCGATAGTCAAAGTTGGGCTCCGGAAAGCGATAGAGCGCCCGCCCATGCCCTCCGCTTGTTGTGCAGCACCCGCGGCGCGCGCGCGCCGCGGTGTTGACCAACGACCGTGCCACTGGAGGCTCCCACGCCACTCGCGGCAATCCGCATCGAGGCCGCCCGTCGGCGCAGCAAAGGCACTGCGCACTTCTGGGCAGCGCCCAGAATGCAGGGAGGGCCTTGGCGCTTCTCGCCAGCCAGGTTGACTCGGCAACCGGCACGCGAGCCGACTGCGCGTCCCGAGCCCACGGATCGGCGCCGTCGCACAGGCCCGCCAGCCGCCGCACAGCTCCAGAGAGGCCACTGGCGTTGCGCTGCACTGCTTGAAGCTGATGTTGAGGCGCTGCACTGCTCAAAGCTGCCCCGTGCGCCGCCGCGAGCGCCGCGCCGTGGCCTCGTTCTCTGGCGAGCCCCAGCACGACCCCTCGCGGCCACTCGCGCCGTTGCAGCAGCTCCGACCCCGCCACTCCGGCTCCCGAGCGCGCGACGAGCACGAGGAAGAGCATGCGCATGGGCCAAAGTTTGGCGAGAGTTTTCTTGGGACTAGAATTCTTTTTCGCGCTCTTCGGCTGTGTCCCCCAGAAATGTTGTCAGTGGCCGCCCTGCTCACGGTCACGCAGCTCGACGCCTCCGGCGTCGCCTACACGCCAGCCCTGATGTGGGGTCCCGAGGGCCTCGGCTTCGGCCGAGGCGCAAAGCACCTGGACGCGGTGAGCGGCCAGGACCTGGAGGTCGCCGTCGCTGCGCTGCTGGGGCAGCCAGGCAACGAGGGCGCGCCGCTGCTCGCGTCTGAGCCGGCGCGCGGCGCACGGCTGCCTGAGGTGCAGCTGGTCTTTCTGCTCGAGGGGCTCGGCACGGAGGACGTCCGCCGCGAGGGCGGCCAGCTGCGCCACGTGCAGAGCCTGATGGACAGCGCACCCGCGTCGCTGACTGCGCCCTTCACGACGCGCTCGCCCCGCCGGCCGAGCATCTTCGAGAAGGCGCCGCGGCTGCGCCCAGATGAGGTGGAGGCGCACCTGCGCGCCCACCCCGAGATCCTGACCAACGGCGCCGCCGACCTGCTCCTCGTCGAGCACGCTGCGGCAGACCTGTCTGCGCACGACGAGGCGGTGCACCGCGTCTGCGGGCACGTGGCGGGCGCCACCTCGGGCAACTACGGCGCGCTCGTCACCGGCTCGAAGCTGCCTCTCGAGGCGCCCCGCCGCCGCCTCAGCTCGGGCGAGACGGGCGTCAAGCTGATGATTGAGCGCGACCTCCTGACGGGGCTGCTCGTCTTCGCGCTCCTCTTCACCATCTTCATCTCGGGCTTCTGCTGCCTCTTCTCGCTCCAGACGCCGCGCAAGTTCGAGGACGGCTCCAAGGCGCAGTGAGCCCGCCAGACGCCGCGCGTGCGTGCGCGCTGCGTCTGCTATCCGGCGCCGCCCCCCCTCTACATGCACGGCTCTCTGCGCGGCGAGCCAGGCAGCCAGCCGCACGCCCGCGCCCGCGCGCGTGAGGGCCAGAGACGCGCGGCGCGCGGGGCGCTCGCCGCGACTAGTACTACGGTAAAGGGTCCGGCCAGGGGTCCGGGAGACTCTCTGCACTCTCGGAGGGGGGAGCCGAGCCGCGAGAGCGTGCCGGGTCGCGGGTCCGGGTGGCCTCTCCATCCCACTTTCCTGAGAGCGCAGAATTTGTTTCCCCTGCCCGTTGCGCCGACGTTGATGTGTTTTGTTGTGATTACGAGCAGTCTATCTCCTCTCCGGCCGCACGCCCACGCCATTGCTTTTCCTTTTGCTTGGTTTTTGGAGCCCGCGGTGTGGGGGTGGGGGCTGTGGCACACGCAGACGCTCGCGGCTCTGCCTCTGGCAGCTGGCACGCCCTCTGGGGGGAGGCGGGGCCCCTAGGGGGTACCCATGCGGGGGGGAGATGGGGTCCCATGGCCCGCCGCAGGCGCCGATTTTTCCCCGATTTTCTTTTTTTGGCGCGATTTTCTACTTGTTTTCATATGAGAATTTCGCGTACTGCGACTTTGGTCTTTGCGACGGCCCGGCTAGTCGCCGACCACACCCACAAAGAACCCTGCACAAAGATCGCAAGGGCGGGGACCTGTTCCTTTTTACCCATCTCACAGTAGAGGGTGTGGAGGGTGGGTTGAACGAAATCCGGGGACGCGACCCACTTCGCCACAGACGGTCCCGCGCCTCGCCGCCAAGACGGCTACACGACCGCGGCTCGTGTGCGTGTAGCCGTCTTTGTCCGGAGTGAATACTCCAACGCGCTCGTCGGTGACGGTGTCCCCGGATTTCGCCGCGCTCGGCGAACCTCGACAGCGCCGCTTCGGTGGCATGCATCAAGCTGCTGTACGGCCCCAGCATCGCCTTCCCAGGCTTAGCTAGACTGAGAGATATTGTGGACATGGTTGATCTCTACAATATATACACTGACACTGAACCTCCCAGAGCTCGTCCCGGTCCGTCACGGCCATCCTCGGCCTCCGGAGGGCCCCCGGCCGCGGCGCGGTGCGGCGGAGTCACAAATCCGACGGCAGAGCACCGGGACGCGGTCGGGCGATCTGAGGCCCAGTGAGGCGTATGCATTGACTATCACCTGGACCTATCAACAGGGGCTGGAGCCGAGCAGGAGGGCCCGGCGCACAACCCCTTGTTCAACTCACCCTCCACACCCCGTAGAGGTGACCGTTTTATTTATTTATTTATTTCTTTGCGACCATGCTATCACGCCTTGCGACAGCCTGTCGGCGCTGCTGACCGTGCCCTGCTGAACAATTGACCACCTGCATAGCTCGCGGCCTTAGTATCTAGCATTCAGTGACGACCTGATCGTACGGCCAGTAGGAAGGTGTCCTTCCATCCAGCGCGTGCACGCTTCTGACGCAATGCGCGTCACAAACTGCCTCGGATTGGCTGCTGGCACTCTCGAGGCTATGCCTACACAGCCTCGCGCGCATGGGCAGTCAAGAGGGACCATGCACCTTCTCACGACAGCGCCGGTGCCTCTCTCTTGGACCGGCAAACGTGGTGGTATCGTGTCACCAATGTGGGACCAGTGCAGCATCGCGCCATCGACAGCTCTGAACTGCGCCTCACCACTGACCGGGAGGCCGCCAAGTGGGCCAGCACCGGTCGCACATTGTGGCAGCAGTCAGCAGTGCATGTCTGATAGCTAGAGCAGCAGCGTCAGGGTCGCAGGGTCGGATCGTGTCAAGCCTCTCGCCCGGCCGGCCGCGTGCAGACGTCGGCCTGTCTGCTGTCTGGAGTGATCTGTCCGCGGTCAGTACGATCGATCAGGTCGGAGTTTTCTTTATGGTTGGAGGGTCTACCTGTATGTACTCCTCGAGATCTCTCCAAATCTGCCCTCTACTTAACCGTACTTAATCGGGAAGTCGGTGGTATGGAGCGAGTATGAGCGCCGGGGCCCCGTTTCTGCACTGCTGCGCGGCGCATGGTGCCTCCGGGGGCCCCCGCCTCCCCCCAGAGGGCACGCCGCTTGTGGAGTGCACACCGCCCACACGGAGCTGGGGAGCACGGTCTTGGCCAACCCGTCACGGGCTCAACACCCAGGGCCGGGGAGCACACGTGAGCTAAAAGATGTAAGAAGCGCACCCAGCGGGCCGGATGCTCGGGGGAGGAGGACAGGGTCCCCACCTGCACGAGCAGGATTTTGAAGGACGATCAGGGGCACAGGTGGGGCTCTCCTGCTCCTGACAAGGGACACGACAGGCTAATAAATAAATAAATAAAACGGGCACGCCAAACGAGGGGTGGGAGAAGGACAGGGTCCCCACCTGCACGAGCAGGATCTTGTAAGGACGATCAGGGACACAGGGGAACGGGAGCGGGGAGCGCATCGCGACACGACAGGCTCGCAGCCGTGCTCGAGCCGAAAAATTTCTTTTTCTCGCCTCTGAGATCGATTCCAGGCCATGACGCTGCTCGCCCTCTGCGCGCTTCTGCTTACCGGGGCCGAAGCGTTCAGCGCCCCGGTCGCGCCGCGGGGGCTCTCGCGGACGGCGTCGCCCGCGATGAAGCACAACGAGTACTACGGCCGGCTGGCCAAGGCTGAGGCCGGCCGTATGCGACTGGTTTGCGTCAGGCGCCCGAGCGCCCGCGCCTGCGTGGCTGTGTCCCCATCGTGCGGAGAGAGCGCAGCTGTGAACCGGGCACCACCCCCGCTGCCGCCGCCGCTCGCAGGACCAACAACCACATCTACGCCCAGGTTGTCGACGATTCGCGCGGACACATTATGGCGTCGGCGTCGACCATCGAGAAGGGCAACAAGCTGCGCTACGGAGGCAATGTGGCGGCGGCTGTGGACGTGGGCAAGCGTGTCGCGGAGCGCGCCAAGGAGAAGGGTGTCTCCAAGGTCTACTTTGACCGCCACGGGAAGAAATACCACGGCAGGGTAGCCGCGCTCGCCGACGCAGCGCGCGAGGCGGGCCTCGACTTCTGAGGCGGCTGTAGCATCCCGTTCCCTCTCGTTGTCTGCCCCCCTGTATCTGCGCGAGGGTGAGGGCTCCGCGTGCACCACATCGCGCGTCCTGTGTGGATAATCGCGTCGTGTGTGCGGTGCGAGAGTAGACCCGCGTGTTTTTTGCGCATTTCGGGGCCCGCGTCCCGCGACGTCCGACGATTGTCTTGCTCTTGACTCTTGCGATTTACCTCACGCGCAGCCCAGACGGGTCTACTCTACCACATCTAAATGTAGACTCCTCGCTACCAACGCGTCGGCGTCGCCGTCGGCTCCCCGCGCCCCGACCGAGCCCCGTGCACAGCGACCCTCAACCCGCCCCCTGGCGCCCTGCAGCCCGGGGCCCGCCCGCCCCTCGGCCCCTCACTGGTCGCTCCCCTGCCTCGTGCCTGCGCCCTGCCGGCGGCGGCGCTGTGCGGGCGCCCGCGCGGGCTGGCGGGTGCGCGGGTGCCCCCCGCGGGGTCCGCCACACGTGACTATCGAGCGCGCGCCGCGCGTCCCGCGACACTCGGAGCTGACAGCGGTGGCCCTAGCTAGAGAAGTACTGGGCGTGCGGTCGCCCTCGCCGGCGGCTAGCTCTCTCTGGTGCTCTCCTTGGCCAACTTCGCCTTCTTGCGCTTCTTCTTCGCCCTCTTCGGCTTCGGCGCGGACTCCATGAAGCCCTCGACCAGTGCCTTGAACTGCGCCTGCGACTGCTCGAGCGCGTCTCGCGTCAGCTCCTCGAACCCGATCGAGCCGAGCGAGCGAACGCCGTTGACCAGCGACTCTGCCTGCGACGTGGCGCTCTCGTTGCCACCTTGCCCGACCGCCTCGAGCGCTGCGCTCGCCAAAGCGCGGCTCCGGTCGTACCAGTCGATCGGATCGTCGGTCGCTGCCGCGCCGTCGGCCGCCGCCGCACTGTCTGCCGCCGCCGCGCCGTCGGCCGCCGCCGCGCCGCCCTCGTCGCCGCCCTCGTCGCCGCCCTCGGCGCCGCCCTCGGCGCTGCCCTCGGCGCTGCCCTCGGCGCTGCCCTCGGCGCTGCCCTCGTCGCCGCCCTCGGCGCTGCCCTCGGCGCTCGCCGCACCGCCCGCCGCGAGCTGGCGGAGGGAGGCGAGCGCAGCCTCGAGAGCGGCGGCCTGCGTCGCCCTCCGCGCAGCCTTCTCCTCCGCCTCCGCCTTCTCCCGCTCCGCCTTCTCGCGCCCCTCCTGCTCGAGCTGCTCCGCCCGCTCCGCCGCCTCCGCCGCCTCCCGCTCCGCCTTGCGCCGCGCCCGGTCCTCCGCCTGCACCTTCTCCTGGTGCTCCCACCAGACGCGGTGGTTCTTCACCTTGTCCGCGCCCTTCGTCAGCCGCTTCCACTCGCCCCGCTCCGCCTTTTGGAGGACGAAGCGGACGGTGCCCACCGAGCCAAACGACCAGTTGCTCGCCGCCGCGTCCACCTGCGGAGGGGGACGGTGCGGAGGAGGGGAGGGTGCGGAGGGGCGGAGGGAGGCGCGGGATGGAAGCGGCGGGTGCGGCGCCTCCCCAAACAGCTCGATGTTCAGGGTGTAGACTTTGGGCTTTTGGCGGCCGAGCCCTCGAAAGGTGACGTGGCTCGCATTGATGGAGACCTCCTCGTTGTCGACGTTGAGGACGGTCACAGGCGCGTCGAGCCGCGCCGCGAACTTCACGTTGAGGTGCACGCTGCTCTCGCCTTGCGCCCACTGCACCGCACACGAGATCGTCGCCTCGTCGAGGCTCGTCTGCCGCAGCAGCGACAGGACGCTGCCCGCGCCGTCTCGGATCTCTGTCAGAGCGCGCCGGCCGTGCGTCGAGATCTGGAAGCTCGGCACGCCCCGCAGCACGCCGACGACACCCCGCGCCGCCTCCCACCAATGTCGCCGCGCCGCGACCAGCAGGCCCTCCTCGAGCGCCGCCGGAGCGGCGTCGCAAGCGCCGCGGTGGCACTCGCCTCGCTCGATGCGCTGCAGGAACGCCAGCGCCTCCGCCTGGCTCGTGCACCCCGCCACGTCGTCGACGCCGACGCCGTCGGCCACGGCCAGCGAGGAAGACGGCGCCGGCTCCGCGCGACCTGCCAGCGCTCCGAGGCAGACTTGCGAGCCGTCCGCCCCTACCAGGCAACCCTCTGCCCCGCCGCTGACGGGACCATCTGGTGACGCCTGTCGCGCCATCCGGTAGGCTCGGATCGCCTCCGCCTCTGCCGCGAGAGACTCGAGCTGCGCCGTGACCCTCGCCAATGCAGACGTGAGGCACAGATCAGCAGCCGCTGGTCGGCCGGCGGCATAGAGTGCCACGCCACGTTGGCGCTGCTCCGTTACCGAGCGACCGTCTGAAGGCCCGCAAGGGACGTTTGTGTCGTCGGCATGGGCCAGATATAGGTGGCACAGGAGCGCGCTCACCATTCGCTCGTATGTGCTGCCGCCGGCGAACGCCACGCCCGCCCTGGGTGTGAGGTTGCCGACTGCACTCCAGGTGCTCCAATGCCACGTCGAGCGCACTCGTGGAAAAACAAAATTCTGCGTCGCCAGTGCACCCACCCCTCGTTTGGCGTGCCCGTTTTATTTATTTATTTATGGGACGGCGAGAGACTGCGAAGAGAGATAGGAAGAGGCAGACTCCCTAGGGTGGGCGACGGATAGCGCACCACACACCTCTCCTTAAAATCCCTGTGTGGTGGCGGCGTGCCGTCCTCCCATCCCTCCCTTGGGTTGCCTGTTTTCTTCTTTTTCGGGACTGGCGCGCACTGGCACTAACACAGGTACACCAAAAATAAAAAAGGGGAGAAAAGGATTTGAGAGAAAGGGCGACGTGGACCAGGAGGCGAGGGGGGGGGGGGGAGAAAGGCCGAATTGGCCGCTTTCGAACAAGAAAGTGCGGCCCGTGTTGCGCCGCGCGAGGCTCACGCGGCGAGGCGCGCGCTCCCCACATGTGCGCCCAAACACCGCTCCGCCCGCCCCCCGGCGGAGCGGTGGCGCGGTGGCGTCACCTTCGCTACCAGACTCTTCGTTGGTGCCAACTGCGGCTGGGACGGGTGCAGCCAGCTCGGGCGCGTGGCGTCTCGGCTTTGAGGGTGGCGGGACGGACGAGCGCCTGGAGCGGACCGATGAACAGCGGCGGTGAGGGGCTCTCGCGATGAAACAAAAGGAGCGCGCAGCTGGCAGCCATGTCAGAGAAGCAGTCGAGGGCGCCTCGTCATGTCGCGTCGCCGCCAAGCGTCTTTTCGAGCGTGAGCTTGGTGAAGAGGACGGACTCCCCAAAGAAGACGTCGCCCACCAGCTTGCGCGCCCGCGTGTCCATCGCCACCACCCGGTACCCCAGCCGCGCATACAGCCTCAGTGCAACCTCGTTGGTCGACTCGACCTGGATCTGCACGATCCGTTGCCCCTTGCCCGCCGCCGCAGCCTCGCACGCGCGCACGAGCTCCGCCCCGAGCCCGCGCCCGCGCGCCGCCTGCCGCACCGCCAGCGAGGCGACGTATGGCTTGAGCCGGCCGGCGAGCACGGCGGGCGAGCCGGGCGGCAGCGACGCGGAGAGGTACTCCTGCAAGTGGACGGGTGGGCGGCGGTGGGCGGGCGGGTGGGCGGTGGGTGGGTGGCGGCGGGCGGCGGTGGGCGGCGCGTGAGCAGCGCGAGGGGGGAGAGAGCCGCGGCGAGGGGATGGGCGGGGCGGGCTCTCCTGCGTAAACATCTCGACGAAGCCCACGAGGCGGCTTCGCCCGCCGCGCCGCTCCTCTGCGACGAAGAGAGCGGTGCGGCCGTGCCTCCCTCCGATGCCGACGACGTGCTCGAGCTGGACCAGCTGCCTCTGCACCGGGCCGAGCTCGCTACTGAAGACCTCCGCAAGCAGCGCGGAGGCAGCCCAGATGTCGCTGCGCTCGAGGCGGCGGAGGGCGACTGCGGGCGGCGCGGTGGCGGCCGGGGCGCAGAGCACGAGCGGCGCGGAGGCTCGGCGCGCGGGCAGGGCCCCTCCTGAGAGCGACAACGCGCCGAAGGGACGGAGCGAGGTCCCCCTTCCGCCGAGCGGTGCACGCGCCCCACATGTCGCGAGGAGGAGTGGAGCGAGGCGGAGCATGCGGGCAGCGAGAGAGGACGGCGGGCAAGCTGAAGGTAGCCGGCGCACGTAGATCGGCGGGCACCTGCGCGCGCGGGAGGATTATGACCCCTCATACGACGGAGTAGCGTTTTCCGGTCAACCCACCGAGGCGGTTCCCTATCTGTTCTTTCCGCTTTGCGGTAATCCTCGGAGCCATACCCACACGCAGACGCGCGGGAGTCGCCGCCCAAGAGGGCCGGCTGTAGGCGGTGTGGTGCTGCCGCACGGCCACGGCTCTGGCTGGCGGCGATCACGTCCCGGCCTTCGTGTTGGAAGTGTGTATCGACCGGTCGGACCATGGTCTCCGTTCCGCGGCCTTCTTATTTCTTCCGCGGGCCAGTGACGGGAAGGGTTCGCCGTGTAGAGCTGGAGCTGTGGGATGGCAGATGGGATACGCAGCAGCTCACTGCGGCGAAGGCCGCTGCGGCGACAGCACGCGCCTCGAAAGAAACAAGAAGATGCAACCCTGCGAGACCCGTGTTTACTTTAAGGCCCTTGCCCTGCGAACGCGCACCCCCGGGGCTAGGGCTCTCTAGCCCGTAACCCGATGCCAATCATCCGGCCCGCTGGGTGCGCTTCTGAGCTCCCCGGCCCTGGATGTGCGGTTGCTGACTGCACTCCAAGTGCTCCAAGTGCGGCCGCTCCCGTCATCGCCCGGTGGCAAGCGGGCGAGGCGGCGAGGCGCTGTCGCGACGTGGGAGGAAGGCGGTGGCGACGGAGGCGGGCGAGGTGACATCACGCGAGGAAGGCGAGGCGATTGATCACGCGCTCGCGTCGCTGTTGGCGTCACCGGGATCCGGGTGGACGCCGCGCGCCGCGGAGGTAGGGCGCCCACAGGGCCCCCAAAAAGAAAGGAAACCCGAAATGGGCCAACCCCGATCGCAGCACTTCGTGTTCGAGAGTCGAGATATTGAGAGTGTGACTAGGAGGGAGGGACGCTGGGGATTCTCAAAGCACAAAGGTATACCCTTGGAATGGCCGGATCCAGCCTTGATTACGAGATCGCGCGCGCTTCGCGCACAGCACCGCCTGTTCTCCGCGGCTGAGTGACGACGCGTGCCGTGTGCCAGCAGAGTTGGGCGCGCGCGGCGCGACGGCGCCCGCGAGGGAAGGCGCGGGTGCAGCGGCCGCCGGCGGTCGTACCGCTCGCCGGCCAGCGCAGCAGCGGCCAGCGCAGCGGCCGCCGGCGCAGCAGCCAGAGCAGCCGGTGCGCGCCTTGCGAGGCGAGTACTGCCGCCCGGCAGCCTTGAGGCGGCGGCGAGCCGTGCGCGCGCCGAGGCGCGCGCGGCGCCCGCCCGCCCGGCTGCCAGTAGGAGGCGGCGCAATATGGCCTATAGTACAGCCCTTGAGGAGGAGGAAGAGGCTGGCTGGCAGTGCTGTATCCCGCCGAGGGGCAGTTTTGGGTGCTGAGTCACGCCCAGGGGGCTGCAGAAGGCGTCCGCAGCCGGGACAACCCGCCCCCCCAGCCGAGGCCGGTCGAAGCCCACTTGGGCTGACAGCCATGAGCAGTCCTCTTGGTGCTCCTGGCGGCCGTTCAAAGGTCGGGCGCGCCCCGAGGGGGGGGGGGGGGGGGCAACGGAAGAGGCCTCGCTCCTAGAGGCATCAGCTTCGAAAATAAGACTCTCAGCGCGGCGCGCTCTCACGCCTCGCCACGGCCGAATGGGAGGCACTCCAACTCGGGAGATCTGCTATTTGAGTACCCGAGGCTATTTGAGTACCCGAGGTAGGGAGGAGATGGCGCGCGAGGAGCAGCGCGCGCATGTTCGGCAGATGCGCTGGGCAAGGGAGCCGTGCCGGGGGGAGCCTGTGGCTAGTGCCATTTCACTCTGACACGCTAATCTTGAAAACGCCTCCAACGGAGCTCCGTGTTGCTTCCAGCGCCCTCCCCCGCGCTCCCTGCGGCCATGGCCGATGCTCCTAGTATGAGAGGTCATCTGGCTACCGCGAGAGCGACCCAACTCGTCGACATCGTCCGATGATTGTGCCTCAAAGTCAGCCTCCGGAGGCTATCGTGGGGTCGAGCCGGCAGTAGCCGTGACATGTGGTTCCACCACCCCTCGTAGGCTTTGCCTCTGACCGCCACCGTTCCCAGGCTGCCTAATGGGATGGAAAGGAAGGCTGGGCGAGCGTATAGAAGCGTGCTCGACCTCGTCGTGGCAGCCTGCATGGCAGCGCTGGCGGGCGAGATGAGCGTCATGCCACCTGACCCGAGACGGGTCGCAGGCGTCGTACCGAGCGCGTCGAGACCGTGTCCTGATGTGATCTGCACGGGTGAGTCACGTCGGCGTCAAAGGAGCGACGTGCGACCTGTCAGAGCTTGATCTCCGATCTCAGCGGCGTCGATTAGTCTCCGGCGGCGACAATTCGGTACCTCCCCAGGACGCGCAGAGGCAGCTGCGACCCCGCCAAGTGGACGGGGGCACTCCGCGCCACCTGCCGAGTGCCCCCGTCCACTCGGCGGGGTCACAGCTGCCTCTGGAAGGCACCGAGAGGTACCAAATGGCGCAAATGGTCAAAATCAAAGTTTTGTACGCGAGCTGTGCCACAGTGAAATGGCACTAGCCTGTCCGGTGTGGGGAGTACGACGAGGGCGACGAGCCGACGACCGGTGGCTTTCGACGCGCTCGCAGTGTGTGTACGCAAAAGTGCGTGTCTTGTCTATACGCGACGGGGCAGCCGCCGGGGTAACGGGTGGGGTTCCTCGTCTTCGGGGGGCGGCGCCTTCTTCTAGGCGCCCTTGACCCCGCATACTGCTTACTTCCCTGCATAGAGGGTGTCGGCGTTGTGTGCCTAGCTTTTGGGTAGAAGAAAAAACGCGCGGAAGCTGCGGCGGCCTAGGGCACCACCTCCATGGCGCCCGTCCAGTACTCGCCCGGCTCGAGCTTGACCGGAGTGGCGGCCTGCGCCGACTCGACGCAGACAAAGTTCTTGTACCCCATGCCCTCGTCGCCGTACGGGCTCCAGACCACCGTGTCGCTCCAGCCCACCGAGTTCTTGATGGTGAGGGGCGATGCGTGCGCGCCCTCGAGGACCACGTCGCCAGAGACGCCGGCGTAGACCGAGTCCACCGGCGCGCCGATGCTGATGGTGTCCGACGCGGACTTGACGTCGGCCGGCGGGCTCTGCATCTTGTCCAGGTACGTCGCGCCGGCGAACGCGGGCGCCTTGATCGCAACCTTGTCGATGTCGTCACACGACCAGTACGTGTGCAGCGCGCCGGTGAAGGAGAGGGGCTTGCTGTCGGTGTTGGTGACGCAAAAGTCGGTGGCGAGCCGGTCGTCCTCGAGCGTGACCGAGTACTGCAGCTTGAAGGCGTGCGGCCACATGTCCATTGTGTAGGCGCTCTCGGTCAGCTCCATCACCACCTTGCTGTCCGACTGCTCCACCACCGTCCAGTCGAGGTTGCGAGCAAAGCCGTGCTGCTGGATGGCGCCCGGGCCGAATTGCGGCCTGGTAAGACGCAGGGGTAGGAGTCAGTGAGAGAACAGCCGACTGAGGGAGACTGAGTCGAACGAGCGAAAGTGCGCGCCAGCAAAATGGAATGCCGCCCGAGATCGGCTTGCTCCCGTCGAGCTTTGCGTCTGGCCGCACTGCCAGCACATCTGTTCCGCCTTTGACGTACGAGGTGATGCACGCGCCGAAGGTATAGACCGTGACCGAGTCGCCCGCCGCATTCGAGAGGCTCACCGTCTTCAGAGCCGACTCGACCAACTCGGGTGCGGGAGCGGCGACCATGCGCAGCGACGACGGCGCGATGCTGACGGGTGCACGCATGCCGACGTTGAAGCTGAAGGGAGCTACTAACAGCAAGACCGCCATCGGTACCAGCACGACTCGAGAATCACGATGCTCAGAGGTTATTCCCAGTTGTCTAAGCAGTCTATTCACAGTCTAGGCAGTCTAGGCAGTCTGAAGCAGTCTGAAGCAGTCTGATGCAGTCTGACGCAGTCTGACGCGTGTCTGGGGCGGGATATTCTCACAATTACCGTGGCCCCCAAGTGCTCGGTGACCCGGGTCTACCTTTCGGCCCCTCGTGGCCTCGTCCCTGCGAACGCGCACCCCCCGGGTTAGAGCTCTCTTGCCCGCAGCCCGATGCCGATCATCCCACATCCGGCCCGCTGGGTGCGCTTCATAGGACATAGCTCGTTAGCTCCCCGGCCCTGGATGTGAGGTTACTTACTGACTGATACCGCGCGATATTTGGCGATAAAATGCGATAAACGGCGATGTTGTGCGATGCTCGCGATCACGCGAGCCCTTTCATAGCACGTCACGGCGACGGCGTGAAGCGTTACAAAGGGACGTGCGCCGTGGAGCACATCATCCTGGCGCTTCGCTCGCTCCGCTCGCGTTGCGCAGCTGGATCTGGCTGGCTACACACCTCGCGGCCATAGGACGGTATGCGGCGGTCGCCGCCCACCACCCTTCCCCCCCTAGTATGCCAGCGACCCGTCCCCTGCCCACTCTCGCCCTTGGCCTTGCTATTCCTCTCCCCCTCCATGCCCTCGTGTAAAACAAGAAACCGATTACGTCACGTATGATCAAGAAACCACACTGGGTGTTTCCGCGAAATTAAGAAACCACGGCGCGCCGCAGGCGCGCGGCGCCGGCTGCGCCGCCAGCTTTAGATTTCTCCTCCGAAAACAAA
>NW_005195070.1:0-1188 GCF_000372725.1 Emiliania huxleyi CCMP1516
GCGCGCGATGCGGCCTCGAAGCGGGCCCGCAGCTGCCCGAGGCTGGCGGGCTTGGAGCCGCCGCACGCGCCGCACGACGCGCGCTCGCGGATCAGCGTCTCTGGCTGCGCGCCGCACGGGCAGTACCAGTCGCGGTGCATCTTGACCTCGCGAAAGGGCGCGGTGGGGGGCTGCTTGCCCTCGAGCTCGCTGGCCGCCGCGTAGGCGCCGCGTCCTCTCAGCTGCACGCGGAGCTGCTTCGATCCAGACCCCATTGGAGCCACTGAGACGGCTTGTCTGCCGAGGCTCGTGCTCGACACGAGGTAGTCCTGGACGATGAGCGGCGATTGGCTGACCCCGCCGAGGAAGAGCTCGACGCACTCGGCGGGCGCAGCCGTGGACTCGGCGGGCGCAGCAGACGACGATGCGGCAGGCGGCGACAGGCGCCGCCGCTTCGCCCCCGCGGAAGGTCGTGGCTGTTGCCGATGAGCAGCGACCATCCTGTCTCAAACGAGCCTTAGCCGGCGGTGGCAGGTCAGGGTCCCAGGGCCCAACTTGAGAATCGTGCTTTGAGTTGGGTTGTTTCGTGTTGGGTTGGGTTGTGGTTGGGTTGGGTTGTTCCGCGTGAGGTTGGGTCGTCGGCGCGAAGGGTGAGGTCTCGACCGCCGCCGCTCACGCCAGCGGACGGCCACTGCCGGTGTTTTTGGCTTCGCCACCGTCCAAGGCGTGCGCCATGCGCTCGCCGGCATCGAGCGAGCAACGTGATCGACCGAGCGGCTTGCTGTGTGGCCGCCTTCTTGTCGCTCTCGTCGAGAGCGTTTTGGCGGCCCGGCGGGTGGGAGAATGTGTGTCGTCCTGATGTGTCACTGTGTACGTCACATCGATGTGGATAACAAGCACGGTCGATCCGTCGAAGCGATACACTCGTTCCTATCACGCTGGAAGGCTTGCACGGAGCTCTGTGCCGGCACACAGAAGAGCCGTGCGGCAAGAAGAGCTCGATGGGGAGCGAGAACCGTCAGATTTTCAGGTGTAGCCTGAAGTCCGTCGCGACGCACTCAATCCCTCCCGAGCGAAAGCCTGTGGCTCTCTCGAACTCGTCGATATATTGCGAATAAACTGCTCTTCCCGCATAGCTTGCAGAGTCAGAGGCGCAGAAAGGCTACGAGTGTTCGACGAGTCTTGCGAGCTGCGCGGTCAAACCTGGGG
>NW_005195069.1:0-1187 GCF_000372725.1 Emiliania huxleyi CCMP1516
TGACAGAGGCGCAGGGCTGGCGGCTGCACCTCTCGAGTCGCAGCAGCACCGGCTACGCAGGCGTGCGCAAGCAGGAGCAGGCGTCGGGCTCGCGCGGCTGCCGACTTCCCTGGGCGTCGGGCCGCTTCGCGGCGTACCACACGGTGGACGGACGACGGGTCTACATCGGCTCTTCGACTCGGCGGTGGAGGCGGCGTTGGCACGCGCGGGCGGAGGGGTCGGTGGACGGACAGGTCGCCGCCCGCCGGGCGCGAGGTGCGCTAGACTGGGAGACCACCTCACTATGGGGCCTGGACCCAGTTCTCATGATTGTACATGACTAGCGATGTGTTATAGTTCCTCTTGTGTAAGTAAGACGCGATCCCGCCCAAGGGGCGTCTACTTGGGTTTGTCCGCGACACATCGCGGGAGATACATGCCCAAGTCTCGCGGCACGGGGAAACCCGCAAATCCATCCCCGCCGGGGCGTAAATCGGTCCGGGGCAGCCCTCGTACGTCTACGCCCTTAGAGCCAGCAGAAAGTGGCAAAATCGGTACCAGCAGAATGGCGCGTTCTCGCCCCCTTTCCTGTACGCGTGGGTCTCAGAGGACGAATGCGCACCGGGCCTTCGAGGACATCAAAGTCGGCTGCGCCCTACGGCCATCCCGCCGGCTCTCGAGTGTCGCAGCGCGACGCGCTTCACCCCTCGACTCCGCGCTGCGAGTCGATCTGGAGACGACGCTCGGCCACCGCCAACTCCACCCTGACGCGTCGCACATGCGCCGAGTGTCCCCCCCGAGGGTGTCCTTGTATAGTATGCTTGGTTGCGAGTTAAAAAAAAACCGTTCCGCACCCGCAGCCAGCAGCAGTACACATGCCGTTCTGGCGCCCCTCGGCTGGCCAGAGGACGACTCACAATGCAAAATCGGAAAGACATCACGAGGGGCCGTATAAACGGTGCCGCAGCGGCCCGGGACACTAACAGTGAATTGCTGCCACTCGCCCGGCCTCCTCCCCCTCGGGGTCGCCCGGAAAGTGGGCTTGCGCACCGGCGCCCCCCCCAGCACGCCGACCCGAGGTGTACCCTCCGGCCACCTGGGAGGGGAGCTCACTCCAATTTTGGCCCATTGGCTTCACCATGATGGATACGGAGGTGGCCAGCCCTTGGTTGTGCACCTGCGGCGCGAAGAGGAGGTGATCTCGTCGG
>NW_005195068.1:0-1187 GCF_000372725.1 Emiliania huxleyi CCMP1516
GTGACTGTTGACCCAGAAGTTGGATCTCCTCCTTCGCTGTCCCATCTCGCTGGCTGAGTGTCTTGTGAGCTTGTGTGTGTCTGTGTGTCGCTCGAGCGTGCCGTCATCATCTGTCCCGCGTCCACCCATAACGCGCTGGTGTCCAGTCCGAGCCTGGCTGTTCTTCACCTTCCTACCTACCTACCTCAGCACTGTGTTTAGTCTCCCCAAACTGCCGGTGTTTTTCACGTCGGTTAACTTAAAGGCAAAACGCCGTTCAATCGCCATCAAACCAATCAAGAGGCTCCTGAGCACTCTCGAGGTTCTCGAGGTGGATATCCTTTGGCCGCGTTGGGTAGCGAGGATTGGTGTAACCCGAGCCACGGAGGCGTGTTTTCTGACGGCCGACCGTCAGTGCACGGAGTTGCCCCTTCTCCGACTGCCCCGGCTAGTTCACGAGTTTCGCGGGAGTGACCCCATGCGTCAAACCCTCCTGAGCACGCCTTCAGCACCCCTGCGAGGGTGGCCGTCGAGAGCAGCCTAGCGCACACTTTGAGGAGGCTGGGATGCCGAAGTGATAACCCACTGGAGTGGACGAGCTGCTGAGCTGAGCTGGGACTGGGAGAGGGAGCTCTCGGACGAACTCATGATCGAATCATACCTAAAGGCAAAATGGAGGTGGGGTGGAGACGGTCACGACAGCGGGGTGGGAGGAGAGCGAGAAGGGGCCGCTTAGACCCGAGGCGTAGTCTCTCACTATGCGCGCCAGTCCCGTGCCAACGAAGCGAGGCTTCTCAAATTCTCGTTCCGCCCGCCGACGACTGCCGCCTCGCACTGCCAGGCCAAGCCTTCCCACGTCATGACCTGCCCCCGAGTCCACCGCCAGTTTCGGCAGCCGGGGTCGGGCGCGCTGCCGCCGCTCCTGTGGACGTTTCCGGGCTCGGGAAACACCTGGCTGCGGCTGCTGCTCGACTTTGCCACGGGCACCTACACGGGCTCCGTCTACTCGGACGTCTCGCTGCTTCCGCTGCTGCCGGGGGAGGGCACTTGCGACTCGCGCGCGCTCGCGGTCAAGGCGCACCCGACCAACGTCGACTTTCACGACTTTGTGCGCACGCCAGGCGAGCCGGGCTTCCGGCTCAACGTGACGCGGAAGCCCGCCTACCTCAAGTGCGCCCCGCTCCGCTTTGACGCGCTCGTGATGCTCA
>NW_005195067.1:0-1187 GCF_000372725.1 Emiliania huxleyi CCMP1516
AAAAATTTTTTTGGGCCAGTAGATGGCACTCTCATGTCCGGGGATACCCCTTCCAAGTGTGGGAGTGGGAGGCCCTGCCTCCCCCCCCACCCACCCGCCCAGAAGGAAAGTTATCCCGACAGTTTTTTTTTTCCTTTTTAAAGGCCCTGGGGGGGTCAGGCCCCCCCCCTACCATGGGGGGAAGCCTTTGGGGGGGGGGTGGGCCCCCCCCCCCCCTAGCATGTGGTGTGAGTAGAAGCCCGCCCCCCCCCCCCCCCCTGGAAGCGATGTCCGCCTGCTCTCGCCGCTGGCGCCCCCGAAATGGCTCAAGCTAGGCTCACGATCTTCTTTGCCGCCGCCGTCGTCCTCTGCTCGACCTCGGCAGCCTTCACGCCCGCACCGGGGCGCACTCCGGCCGTGCACACCGCATTCTCCAGTTATCGATAGTGATGAAAGTTACAGGGGCGTGGGTAAGAGGGAGATTCGCGCGAGCTGCGTGACCGCGGGAACGGCGGGCGGGATTGCGACGCGCCGCCACTTTTGGCGACTTTTGGGACGCGCGATCGATGTGTGTTCGATCGGCCGAGAATCGAGATGGAACATGGATCCCTACCGTACCGTAAGGTCCAACTGCATGTGCATGTGCATATGTAGCCGTCACCCGTCTAGACAAAACGACACCCCACACTCACCGAGAGCGCGCTTGTCGTCTCGACGTTGTGCCACCAATTCCGAGGAAAAATCACGACGTCGCCCTCGTGCAGCTCGATGGTCTGCGCGACGGCCGCCGCCTCGCTGAACCGCGGGTAGTCCTCAGCCCGCTCGTCGGGCGCAGCGTACAGGCTCGGCCGCGCGCGGCGATGCAACGGGTGGTCGGCCGGGTACGGGTAGAGGCCGCGCAGCGCCGCCGGCGGGAAGAAGGTGACGCGCTTGGAGCCTCGCATCTGCGCGAGGAACGAGTCGGCCGAGTCGAAGTGCAGCGGCGTCGTCGCGCCGCGCGTCGAGACCCACAAGCGCAGCGGCTGCGCCGGCGAGTCGAGGAGCGAGCGCCACAGCGCTGGCACGCGTCCGGCTTGGATGGTCTCCGCGGGCAGGTCGGCCTGCATGTAGTACCGCTCGCCGGCCGCGTAGAAGAGAGGCGGCAGCCCGCCCGCCGCCAACCCGATGCGCGCGACGAACTCGGAGCCGCTCATCGCTTCGCAGACGCG
>NW_005195066.1:0-1187 GCF_000372725.1 Emiliania huxleyi CCMP1516
AACTGTGTGGGGGGAGGGCTCGAATCCCGTATCGAGTCTCGGCGCCGACTCCTCGGTGAGGCCAAGATGGTCGTCGTCGGAATCCTCGGGGAGGCGATCCCATACCGCGTTGGTGTCCAGTCCGAGCCTGGCTGTTCTTCACCTTTCTACCTACCTACCTCGCGGGAGAAGAAAGGCGCGCTCTGCACTGTGACCCCCGTGTGTTGTACCCGAAAAAAAGAAAGAACTTCCCCGTGCGGGAAGCCGAAACGACCGTTCCACTCTCTCGGCCGACTCGTCGAGCAGGCGATGGCCGGCTCGTCAAGCATGAAGATGCTCACGCTCCGGCCGCTCCACCCGCCAGGCGCCGAGGCGCTTGTGGGCCTTGCTTGCCTGCTGGCGGTGTCGCTCCACGAGCGCTTCAAGGCGGTCTGGCGGCAGAGCTGGTATCCTGAGAGGGACGGGAGCACATGGGTCACCGCGCGCACCCAGTGCTCCGAGTCCGACGGCGCCCTCTACGACGCGCACATCCGGGCGGTGAAGCTGCAGGCCAAGACCACAGGCAAGGCGGAGGTGGACCTGTTTCACAACTTGTGCTGGGGGCACGGGAAGGTGGCCCTCGGCAGGTATCCGCCCGAGCTTGACGGCGCGGATGCCGCGAATCTCGCGTTTCTGCTTTTCGCCGACGCCGAGAGGGGACGAACGGGCCGCCCAAGGGGAATGCAGAGAGCGGCGCTCCGTAGTGCGGGCCGGCGCGGCGCCGCGGCGGCGCGTCGCGGCACTGCGAGGCGACCGCTGTCGACCAAGACCGCGCCGCACCCCTTCGAATCCTTCCTCTCGGGCACCTCCTCCAACTACGTCGAGGAGATGTACGCCGCATACAAGGCGTCCCCGGAGTCGGTGCACGTGTCGTGGCGGTCCGTGTTTGCGGCGATGGACAAGGGCGTCCCTGCGGGCGCCATCTTCACGCCTCCTCCCACCATCAACGCCGGCGCAACCCTAACGTCTGCGGCCGTCGCTCCCGCGGACGCTGCTGCAGCGCAGGACCACGTCAAGGTGATGCAGCTGGTGCAGGCCTTCCAGAGCCGCGGGCACAACATCTGCGACCTGGATCCGCTCGGCATGTACGACGCCGACCTCGACGGCTCGATGCCGCCCGAGCTCGAGCTGTCGAGCTACGGCTTCACCGAGGCTGACCTTGACAAAGA
>NW_005195065.1:0-1187 GCF_000372725.1 Emiliania huxleyi CCMP1516
GACGGGCGGACGGCGCAGTCACGAGGGAGGCACCCGGCGCGCCGCTCCGGGAAGCCCGACCGGAGCCGACCACCGCGCGCGGGGGAACGGCTGGGCTTGCACAGACGGCGAGGCCGAGCGCGCACCGGCGGCTCGACGGTGATGCGCAGCTGCGGCTCAGGCGGCGAGAGCGTGTACGTCGGAGGGCTGTCGAGGCCGAGGAAGACACGCAGCGCCCGCTTCATCCCTTCGAGGCACAGGATGTCGTACCGGTTGGCCGGCACCTCGATCTTGTAGGTGACCACCTTCTCGCCGGACGCAGCGCCGCGCGTCTTTGTTCCCGCGTCCTCCTCCTCCTCCACGTCGTCCAGCTCGATGCCAAACTCGAAGCAGAGCTCCTGGAACTCGTCCTCCGTGTACGAGCGGCCGAGGGCCTCAAAGAGCGGATCTCGTAATATGCCGACCGTAGGCATGGCACTCCGTCCCGGAGGCACCTCGCCCTTTGGCCTTCGAAATAAATAAATTCCATGGCGGCCGTCTCCATGGATACCCAGCAGTATCTCCGCCGTACTCGCTCCTGGCGCCGCCGCGAGCGGGCACAGGGTGTGCCAGCATGTGCGCCAGCCCTGCCCACGCTCCTCCCGCGCTCTCGCGCGCTGTATGGCTTGCGCAGGCACGTTCGAGCGCCTCGGTGCGCAGCGTCAAACTGAGGGCCGGCGACAGCCCGAGGCGCGCCGGAACCCGCTGCCGCGTGGCGTGCCGCCCCGATCCACCCCAAGGGTCAGCCCGAGGCCGATTGGGCCGCTCCCGGAGCACTCCGTCTCGAGGAACCCCCCCGCACTTTTGCGGCCTCTCGCCACAGGCTCACCGCCCCTACATGTGGCCACCGGGCGAGAACGATGGTGCGCTGGTCGCTCCTGCGCGTGGTGTGAGCGCCGTGTGACCGGCCGCACTCTCTCCCGCGCCCGACGCGCGCAGGTGCAGCTGGCCGCGACGCGCATAGCGCTGCACACGCACAAGTTGTGGCGGCGGCGGCGCACCCGGTCCTCCTCGCCAGACATGAAACGCGGCGCTCCATGCGGCGGCACCGCATTCGTGGCTCTCTGGTCTGTGCGCGAGGCGCCGACGGCGCCGTCGAGGCCACGGTGGACGTTGCCTACACGTGCTCGCTGCGTGAGACTGCTCACTGCGCGCGACCACCCAGTGCT
>NW_005195064.1:0-13723 GCF_000372725.1 Emiliania huxleyi CCMP1516
CTCGGGCTCACCTCGGCTCACCTCGGCTCACCTCGGGGCATCTAGGCTCCTCTCGGGTCGCCTCGGGCCGTCTCGGCTCATCACGGCTCCTCTCGGGGCCTCTCGAGCCGAGCAGCCACCGGGCCGTCTCACGTCATCGTCAGATCTCGGCGTGATCTCGGCGTGATCTCGCCTTGCCGAAGACGGCGTGCCAGCCGTCGAGCTCCTCCATCTTTCGGAAGGTGACCTGAGGAATGAGTCAGGACTGGCGTGTGGCTGAGTGAGGCGAGCTCCTCCAGCGTTCGAAAGGCGAGCCAAGGCAGATGAGGGCCCGAAATCTCCGCGTGATCTCGGCGTGATCTCGGCGAGAGGCGCACGTGGAAGCGCGGCGTGCGGCCGTCGACGAGGGAGAGGATGCCCGGGTTGAGGTGCGGCAGCTGCCACTTCGCCTAGTGAGCATGTCCCGGACACGTCCTGGACCCGTCCCGGACACGGGCGGAATCGCGGCTGCCGCCACTCTGCCTCGCCCATCACGCTCTGCCGCACGAAGGCGGTGTGGTCCTGTCGCATCGACCCCTCGAGCCGCGTGTCGCGATCGCCTGCACGGAGGCGGCTCCGAGTGGGGGCAGGGAAGGGCCGAGAAGAGGCGAGAGGCTCCGAGAAGGTGCAGGGAAGACCCCTACCTCGGCCGGCCACCCTCGGCCGCACCTCGGCCGCACCTCGGCCACACCTCGGCCACACCTCGGCCACACCTCGGCCACACCTCGGCCGCCCCTCACCTCGGCCACACCTCGGCCACACCTCGGCCAGACCTCGGCCACACCTCGGCCACACCTCGGCCATCTCCCGGCCACCTCCCGGCTACCCCTCTCGCCTGCCACCATGTAGTCTCCCGGCATGATCTTTGACACCAGCGACGCCCTGCGGCAGCTCGGCTCGAGGCGGTCGGGGGCCGGGCTCGGGGGCTGGGATGGGCGCCGCCAGGGTCAGGGCAGAGGTGCAGGGCCAGAGCTGGGGCCGGTGCAGGGCTGGCGGGGCTGCCTGTAGGTGGGCTCGTGCTGCGACTCGAGCAGTTCGACAAAGCGGCCGACTGTGCGCGGCATCAGGTCGTGGAAGAGCTCGACAACGAGGCGGCCACGGGTGATCTGCGGATCGCGGCCCATCTGACGCCCAATCTCGAAGTCCATGTAGCAGTGCCGCGCCGCCGGGGTCGGATCCTCCTCGATGCATGCGCGCGCGCGCAGCGCGTCTAGCCGGCGCTGCTTGGCGGAGTTCTCCTCCTCGAGCTTCTCGCGCTCGTCCAGCTCCGATTGCAGCTCCTTCCAGGCGTCCTTGCGCGGCCGCTTCTTGGTCGAGAAGTTCATGACGCGCGCACACTCTGCGCCAGCCCTGGGTTCCAACTTTTTGCGGGGTATGGTACGGTACATCCTGACCGCCCATCCCCGGTCTCCGGGAGGCTGGGTCTGTCAGCAGGCGGGGTATGGTCTTGAGGTGGGTTGCGTGAGCCTACCATACCATAGTCCATACCCCGCAAAAAGTCCGAACCCTGGAGCCTGGTGCGTGGTGGGGGGCAAGAAAAGAATTTTTGCGGGCGAACACTCACGCACTTGCCTTCGGGCCAATCCGCTAGGTTGGGCGTGCTTTCACAGCCTCACGAGAGTACTCTCAAGTTTGCACGCCGCGACACCAGTTCTTACTTCTCAGAGGGTCATCTGCAGCGAAGAGTCACTCACGTCTCACGAAGCTCGGTGGATGGGAAGTGCCCGTGCTCCGGCCCCGCGCCGTCGATCGTGACGCCCGAGAGCGTCACGCGCCGCGGCGGGCCGCCTGGCTCCTCCGGTGGCAGAAAGTTGATGCCCTCGAGCTGCGACGAGGCGGGAACGTACCGGACGCTGTAGCGTGCGACCGGCGTGCCGCCCTCCGAGGTGTGAGGGTCGCCGCGGTGGAAAATGAAGCGCGTGTGGATGATCGCGTCGCCCGGCTGAAGGGCCGGGCACTCCTTGATCGCCTCGAGCGCGGCGTGGCTGTCGGGACTCAGGCTCTGCATCTCGCAGGTCTGAGGCGCCTGCCGGCAGCTGGAGGCGTGAAGAGACGCCGTTCACGCCCGAGGCGGGCTCTCATCTCACAGGTCGGGTTTTGGGCAGATATGCATCTCGGTGCATCTCGGCGCATCTCGGCTAATCTTTCCTCGCCCGGCGGAGCAATGACCGCGCGCTGCGGCAGAAAGTCGGGCCGGTGCGAGCCGGGAGCATAGGCCAAGCCGCCGCCCGCCCCCGCATCCACCGCGTCCAGCGCGACCCACACGTTGACGCCAGGCCCGGGGCCGTCTCGCTTGGTCGGCCAGAAGAAGAAGTCGTCCACGTGCCTATAGTGGAAGCCCGAGGACGTGTCTCGGAAGTGTCTTCTGAGCTGGGCGGGGCGGACGACGAGCGCGCCAGCCGCAGCCGCGCTTGCCGGGAGAGAGGGAGAAGAAGCCGTCGCGAAGCACGTGGAGAGGCTTGCCGCGCCCGGCGCCACGCACCTCATCCGGCGTCAGTTGCTCGGCAGCGGCCGCGAGCGGCGAGCGGAGCGCCACATCGAGGAAGCAGGCGTGCTCGCGCCACGCCTCCGTCTTGACTGTGCCGTATGTCTCCGCGTTGGGCATCATGGTGCCGACACTTCGGCGCACTGCAAGCACTCGGTCGAGGAGATCGCCCTGCAGCAACCCACGCACAAGCACGACGCCACTCTCGTAGAACTCTGCGACCTGCTCCCGGCTGAGCGGACCCTCGCGGGCGAGGTCGGCCTCGGACGGAGCGTGGAGCTCGTGGCCGGCGGCGAGCGACGATGCGGACGCAACGGCGAACTTGTCGAGAGGCGGCGTTGCGGCCCTACACATATCGTCCACGGGAAGTCGCACGAGAGTGGAAGGGGACGCTCCCAGCCAGGTCGTCGGAAGTCGCCGAACCAGGTTCGTTGTGAAGAGCTGGCTGGGGCGCGCCACCCAAGAGCCTAGGTAGGTGCGGATCGGCAAGAGCGCAATCGATCTTTTTGCCCTCTATCACCTTGGGTTGTAAGAACTTGAAACACACCACGCAGGGGCACAGCAAGCACGGATAGCCGTTGAGGAGAAAGGGCATAAGGTGTATGCGCAGCCACGGCCGTGCCGCGGTGGGCGCGCCACCTCCCGCGAGCGCGGCGGGATCGGAATTGCGGCCGGAGGGAAGGGCGAGCCGCCGCCGCCGCCGCCATATACCATCAGCGACGACGACCGCGGCTCGCCCCAAACGCCAGGCGCTGGATCGGCAGTAGGGCTTGGGCGGCGCAGCGTAGGCCTCGAGCCACACGAGTCGCCGACAACCCCCCCTCATCGACGTGATGGCCGCACCCGCTGCCGGCCGATGCAAGCTGCCGCCTCCACCGCACCAGCGATACTGGCCGCGGCTCGCCGCCACGCGCCGGCTCGGAAGAGGGGCTATCGGCGGCGCAGCAGAGCGGCATGCGTCGTCATTCGAGCAGCACCAGGTCCCCTCTTCGACGTGACGGCCGCTCCCGGAGCCGGCCGGTGCGCGCCCGACCCACGCCCCCTCTCGTACCCCCCCGGTCCCCCTGCGCGGCGCCCCCTCCACTGCGCGCCGGCTCGAGCGCCTATTGCCAAATCGCGACTTTCGAGCGCAGTGCGTGCGCCCCACACGTCACGCGAGCGCAGGAGAGTTTGCGGCAGAGCAGTACCGTGTACTAGCCGGAGGCATCGCGCCGAAAACCCCGCGCATTCCGCCCCAACAAAGGCTGCAGGAGGCAGATGGCCAATAGCTGTCGTTTAGCGACCATCGTTACGAAATGTAGCGTTACCGGGAGCTCTCCAAGCTGTCTTGGGTGGTCGAGACAAGAAAACATAGGTTATGTCCGTAGTGAACATATCTTAAACCATTTTATTCTCTTTTGCTACATGTATTCTAGCATGCATTGCTAAATCTCTCTCTCTCTCGTCGGAATGTGAGACCCACACACCAAACAACAAAAACAATGCTTCAAGGCCGTCGGCACCTTCTTTGGCGACCCGGAAGCCTGCAAGAAGGAGCTCACCGCGCACCTCAGGAAGAAGCTCGCGCCGCTCGACGTCATCGACACGATCGTCGACACTGACTGCGTCACCAACACCTCGCAGCTCCGCCTCAACCTCGTCCAACGGATTGCCTGCGCAAAGACCAAGTACATTGCCGGCATCACGCCGCCCAATGTCGCGTGCGACGCTCTCGAGTTTGCGCACAACCGCATCCGCAAGTCCTTTGAGAGCATTGCTCGCGCCGACGCCTCGCCCCAGGCGCTCCGCGACCTCGCGTGGCTCCAGGCGCAGCTGCCGACCGAGATGGGCGGGTGCAACATCGACACCGCCTTCACGCGAGCCGACAGCGACTTCTCCATGTCGCTCCTCAAGAACTGGCGCACCCTCGTCGCCCACAACCCCGACTTCGCCCTCGACGAGGGAGGTGCGTCCAAGTACCCCACCATCGCCGCAGCCATCGCCACCTACGAGTCCGCCCTCTCGGACTGGAAGGAGGTGTGCGAGAAGCGCGCCGCCCGCGACAAAACCAAGTACTACACCGTCCGCGGCGGCTACCTGACTGAGTTCTACCCCAAGAGCGTCCCGCTCCCCGAGCCCGAGTCCCTTCCAGCTACCGACGCGATTCTCAATGGCACTTGCAAATCCACGTACCCGCGGCCGCGGGCGCTCGCTGCCATCAAGAATCACAAGGACTGGTTCGCGCACCAAGAGCTCGTCAAGTAACAAGGCGCGGGACGTGCACGTCAAGAACAACCCGTCCCTCGGAGACAGCGCCGTCAACAACCGCGAAGCCTCGCGCTTCGTCTCCGCCTCAACGCCTTTCGCCGGCAAAGCCCTCGATGTCCGTGTCGACGGCACGTACGCCACCGCCCTCTCCTCCGACGCCCTCCAGGACGAGCTCCAGCGGAAGCTCGGCCTTTGGCTCTCCGTGGCGCTTCCCACCCTTCGGGTCGCGCTCGAGCGGGGCATGCCAGTCGATTTCTTCGGCGACTACCTTTACAACAAGGCCCACCACCGGCGGCCCCACGACGGCGTCCTCGCCGCCTGGGCGGACGCGATGCGCGCCCCGGCCAACGCGCCGGTCGTGCACGGCGACAAGGAGAAACCAGAGCTCACCCGGCAGTACAACGAGGGGTACAAGGTCGACCTCGCGGAACCCCACGCTGGCCCGGGAGGATGCGATGAGGTGAATGAAGTCAAGCTCTGGACGCCCCTCCTCAAGACCTCCTCGGCGGGCGTTGGCAACGCCTCGAGCGGCGGCACGCCCGCCTCCGTTGGCCACTCCTACGCCTTCGGCAACACCGAAGAGAAGGCCCGCCGCCTAAACATGGGCTGCAAGGCGCGCGGGCAGCCCGGCCAACCCTTCGACCACAAGAACGGCCACGGCTACGTCAAGGCGCATCGCGGTTTCTACCACGACGCGATCTTTGTCAAGCGCAACAACTTCAACCTGCTGCTCCACGAGACGTTCGGCGGCGGCTTCTCGCCCACCGCCGTTCTCAAGCTGCGCCGCCTCGCGCGCAAAGCCGCGCGCGGCAGCGTCGACCGCACGGCCTACTCGCCCGCGTACTCGCTTTCTTTTATGTCCCACCATGCAGAGCGCATCTCTCTCTCTGTTGTGCGAGGCGTGAACCGCGCCATTCGCTCTCACCTGGCAACCCTGTCTGCACGTCTCGCGCGCGCGTGAACAGGGCTCCAGGCCCCAAATGACGTGTGAGTGTTAGAGTTGTTTGGTATTGCTAAAAATCTCTCTCACACACACACCAAAATCAAGATTCTAATTCTTCTACCCCCACGACTCGGAACACGAATGTGACAGGACCATCGGGTCCTTCAGTCAGCCACCAAAGCGGGATCACCCGAGAGCAGCTGAGCCTGCCTCTGGCCTCGCCTCCCTCTCCTTCAGGCATTCGTGGCATCCTATGGGTCGTCCAGAGTATCGACCTCTGGCGAGTCAGCCAGTCACTTGATGACACCATGAAGTACAGCGATCGCCATCTCGCTGGCCTCTCCGCAAGGCCCCCCGACCGCGTCGAACTCATCGGCGCGGGCTCTCTCGGCTACGGGACCGGCCCCAGCTTCGGCTGAGGGCTAACAAGCTGCCGAGCCCAAATCACTGTGAGAGTCGTGATTTCTTGTTTCGTTTTGTTGGTTACCCATTAGCGCGGCTCGACCTCTTTGAGTCACTGCCTTCCCGCGGTTTTGCTGTAGAGCCTCTACAACAAACTCTACAGCAAAATCGCGCTCTACATCGCTCTACAACGCACGCAGTTCGTCCCGCGCCCGATGTAGAGCTCTACAGCTCTACAGCGCTCCAGAGCGCTCTACAGCTCTACAGCTCTACAGCGCTCTACACTCTACATCCTCTATACACCCTCCCTCAGCACTCAGCGCGGCATAGCCGCTAATCAGATGACCAATGGAGGCCGGCTCCTCTGGTTGCAAGGCCTCCAAGAGTCGGCGTGTCTCCCCGAGGGAGCTGGAACCGTGAACTCGGGCTCGCCCTCTCGTTTTAAGGAAGTTCAATACCTTCCCCTCGGGACACAGGTCGATATCCGGCTCAAACATACGACCCCGCTGAGCGCATAAGCCGCCCCGGCGCCACCTCCGATTTCGGCCGTATCGGCCATTTCGCTGGGGCGGCTTATGCGTTTCTCGCCAAAATGGTAAAGATGTCGAGCCAAAGCTGTCGACGCCGAGTTCGGCACCCGATTCGCCTTAAAACTGAAGGAGGGGGCGCGGCTCGGAGATGGCAAGGCACGGCGAGGGCAAACGTGCGGCTATTATGACGGTTTAGGGGCTCCAAAACCTCCTAACAGACAGTATGGACTCGTGAGCAAGATCTGCGTCACGCCGCCCGGCTTAGGGCTTTCCGGGATGAGGCATGAAAGGGACGTCTCCTCATCCGGCCATTTGACCTGATGATCACTGATCTGGTCGCGGCTGTCCGACGCCCCGTCGGCTACAGCAAGGCGACGCCTGGAGAGGCCCGTGCCCTCCCCATTGGAGCCACCGCCTCCCATACCTCCAGCGCCGGGTCGTACCGCTCGACCGAGCTGATGCCGTCGTCGTTGTGGCCTCCCACGGCGTACAGCTTGCCGTCGAGCACCGCCACGGCGTGAGAGTCCCGTGCCGTCGCCATCGGCGCCACCGCCTCCCACGCATTCGTAGCGGGGTCGTACCGCTCGACCGAGCTGAGGCGGTCATCGCCGTACCCGCCCACAGCGTACAGCTTGCCGTCGAGCACCGCCACGCCGACAGCGCTCCGCGCCTCCGCCATCGGCGCCACCGCCTCCCACGCGTTCGCTGCGGGATCGTACCGCTCCACCGAGCTGAGGCGGCCGACGCCGTCGCTGTACCCGCCAACAGCATAGACCTGGCCGTCGAGCACTGCCACGCCGTGATTCTCGCGTGGTGTTGTCATCGGCACCACCGACTCCCACGACTGCGTAGCAAAGTCGTACCGCTCCACCAGGTCGGAAGTTGCGGTGTCCTCACTCTGGCCGCCCACCGCGTACAGCTTGCCGTCGAGCACCGTCACAGCGAGCGCGTCCCGCTCCTCCGCCATCGGCGCCACCGCCTCCCACGCATTGGCAGCCGGATCGTACCGCTCGACCGAGCTTAGGTAGCCACCATCGAATCCGCCCACAGCGTACAGCTTGCCGTCGAGCACCGCCGTGCCGACATGCGTTCGTGCCGTTGCTGACGGCGCCACAGCCTCCTCCTCCCACTCGTCTGTGGACGGGTCGTACCGCTCCAGCGAGTTAATGAACTCGTAGTTGCTGTCTTCGCCGCCGATCACGACCAGGCGCGGCCTCTCGCGCTTCTTCAGCGTCTCCTTCCAGCCGCGGCGCCACGCGCGGCACGTCCCCTTGATGGCGTGCTCCGTGGTCGGCAGCTGGGCGAGGATGTGCGGGGCGAGGTCCGGCGAGAGGAGGACCTCGGAGAGCACCCACTCGGGCTGCTCCACGAGCCGTGCGGCGTGCTCCTCCGCCACACGCATTGCGGCGGCGCTCCAGAGGGGCGCCTGCTCGTCGATGAAGGCGACGAGCTGCTCTGGCGAGAGGCCAGACAGGCGGGCGCCGATGCGGTGGGAGACCATCTCGAGCCGATGCTTTGCGTTTTCTTTTGAGCTAGACTTCGTTGTTAAAAAGCGAAGGCACACACAACATGACGTCAAACACACGATTGCACGCACCGCACCGCACCCAGCACCCGCGCCCGCCCCCCCGGCCCCCGCCCCGCCCAGGCGGGAAAGAGATGAGGAGATGGGACAGCAAAGGAGGAGCCACGAACACGTATGGGAGGGTTCAGTAATGCGCCACGCTGCCCGGCGTTTCTCACTTTCCGGGACAGCCCCGCCCTTTTGAGGCAGGAAAGTGACGGCTACCCCGTACGCCCTGTTGCTGCGACCCCTTCGCCGACCGCCCATCCCCCCTCCCCTTCCCCAACCCCGACGAGCCGATGACCAAGCCTCTGCCAGCGCGCCCCCGAGCCCCCCCCCCCCCCCCCCACACACACACACACACACACACACCGCCACCACCACCACCACACACACACACACACACACACACACACACACACACACCGCCGCCGCGCGAGCGCCGCGCGGCGGCACACCCAGCTCAAAAGTTTTCTTTTTAGCTCTTTTCTTCTCCCTCCTTCCCACTCACTCCACCACGAGGCACCACCCCCTATTACAGCGACGGGTGCAATTTGGGAGCAAAAGAACAGATGCGCTACGGGAGATTGAGAAGTGAATAAAATGAGCCAAAATGCCACATACCTCAACACAAAATCTCAAAACGAGACGTTCGGCGGCGGCTTCTCGCCCACCGCTGTTCTCAAGCTGCGCCGCCTCGCGCGCAAAGTCGCGCGCGGCAGCGTCGACCGCACGGCCTACTCGCCCAGGTACTCGCTTTCTTTTATGTCCCACCATGCAGAGCGCATCTCTCTCTCTGTTGTGCGAGGCGTGAACCGCGCCATTCGCTCTCACCTGGCAACCCTGTCTGCACGTCTCGCGCGCGCGTGAACAGGGCTCCAGGCCCCAAATGACGTGTGAGTGTTAGAGTTGTCGTTTGGTATTGCTAAAAATCTCTCTCAAAATCTCTGCCTCTGTGTTTTCTTCAGTCCTCCCATCCCTCCCTTGGGTTGTCTGTTTTCTTTCTTTTTAACTGGGCGGCCAAATTCACACCTCGCGGGACTACTCGCAACTCGGGACTACTTATCTCTATTGGCTAGCCATTATGTTTTCGTAGCGCGCGATGACTATGTTGTGCCGCTGTGTGAGCGCCTCACGTCGGGCCTGCTTGTACTTACCGACCAGCGCATCGTTGTTTGGGCTAGCTTTGAGCTGCAACATGAGGTCTTCCATTTGCGCGAGGCTCATCTTGAGCTTTCGCTCGGGGTTCTTTGTGTTGGAGGCCTGGTCCTCGGAAAGCTGCTGCTGGAAGACCTTGTCGAAGTCAAAATCTATCCTCCGCGCTGGACTGTTGCAACGAATGTTTCTACTGTTTTGCTGAGCGCTCAACCGCCACGCCCGCGATATCAGCATGGTTCCCAATTTCCGCGTCCGTCCATCCGCGCCGCGAGGAGAGTTAATTCAAGGTCGCCTCCCGCTTGAGCACTTGAGCACCGGATAGGGTCGATTCCGCATGGTACGGGACCCCTCGATCGTCGCCCGCTGTAATGTGACGATGATGTTTCACTGCGGACTCAACGAGGCGCCGCCACGCGGCGCCGACTGACTGGTCCCCATGTCCCATTCCTCGTAGAGCCCTGGGCAAAGAAACCAGCACCTCAACCGGCTTCCCTGACTGAGCGTCACTCACAGCTCGGTGATCGCGCCGGCCGGACACCACTGTAACGTCCGTTCCGGGCATTTGAACGCGACCTTCGGGGGCGAAGACATGGGCTCTATGGCTCAGACTGGACTCCTCTTGGTCCCTTCTGATGCCCTAGGCCACACCTGGGCCTTGCCTGGGGTCCTAGGGGCCGGACAGGGTTTGCGCCCCCCGAAAGTGGCAGCGGGGAACCTTATCCTTAACTTGATTCCCGGATGCGCGTCTCACGGCCGGGTCACGGGGGACGGGGAGGGAGGGGGGTCGATCCGTAAATCCGTATAATCTACGCGACTTTAACCGTCACTTCCACCTAAACACCCTGCCTGCTTGCTCCGCTCATCAGCTCGCCGCCGCCACACGCACCGCAGTCCGGGGTTTGGCCTGTGCCACAGCTAGCCAAAATAAAATACGCCGGCAGTAGCGTAGAGGGCGTCGTGTAGCCCTCCTTTTGGTACATAGTTCTGCCGCGGCGGGTGGACTCGGCGTGCGGTGGCGCTACGCACATTTCTGTGATGGTACCGCTGCGCATCCCCGGCAGCACGACGCGACGACGGTGGCCGGCGCTTGCGCACCAGCCCCGTCCGCCGCCGGTTCCGCGGCCGCGGTCCCTTTCATAGCTACGCGCGCCATGGATTCCACGGCGTCTGAAGGTCTTGCTGAGGCGGTGGTCGCTGCATGGCACTATACGCGTGTGACACTCACTGCTATAGGTTAGTACGGCATGCTGACTGTAATAAGGCATATGCGCCACCCACGTACCTCACTCTCTACGTACACACTCACTCTCTACGTCGGTCGCGCTGGACGGCAGCGCGTCCCCAGCCTCGCCGTCGCTCTTCTCGCCGTCGCTCGCCTCGCCGCTGGTATCGCCTCGCCGCTGGTATCTCGACCAGCGTGCCTGTCTCGACGACAGCGTGCCCGGCCAGGGCCTCGCCGTCGCGTCCAAGCGCAGCCGCTCCGATGCGCCTCCTGCAACTCCGCGGGCTGCCGCAGCACGTAGTGTCGGCCGTACTCCGCCACGCCCGCGAGGACGTCAGCCGCTCACCGTCTCGACCGCCGCCGCGATTGGCGGAGGGGCTCGACCCGTCGTTCCGTGACCTCCCGCGCCAGCGAGGGCTCCTGGTGCGCCGCCCGTCGGTCGACGCCCTCGCCCCTGCGCTCCACCAACGACGCCGTCGCTGTCCTCGCCGACGTGACCGTGATTCGAGGGCAGCCCATTCGCCCTGACCCCCCCCTGGACGCGTCCACCCTCCGTCCAACATTCGCGATCCCTCTTTTACATACATAAAAATCTCTCTCTTCCCCCCAAAATCAAGAGAGAGAGCTTCTAAGAATCTCTCTCCAAAATCAACACGCCCGTCAGCCCGGACGTGCCTGCGGGCGGACGGCAACGCTTGCCACTCTCGCCGTGTTCACGCGCTTGGCTGCCGAGAGCACTTTCAAAGCGTCACTGTGCGGCGCGAGCGGCGGCGGCGAGCTTGTTGAGGTTGCCGCGGTTGCGCCTGCCCGCCTTGGTCATGAGGGGCACCATCTCCCGGCCTTCCCAGCGCCACACGCCGCCACGGTGGGAGGTGAGCAGCGAGGCGGTCGGCGCCGAGAGGCCGAGCGCCTCGGCCGTCACCGAGGCGCTGCGCCGCGATGGCTCGAAGCGGAAGACGAGCGAGGGCTGGAGGAGAGCGGTGGCGAGGGAGAGGAGGTTCGTGCTCAGCGATGCCGCTAGGGCAGCCAGCCCGCTCTCTGAGGAGAGCCCGCCGGCCCCGCCCGTGGCTCCAGACCACGCGACTGCGGCACCTTTGAGCGGGCAGCGGGCGATGCGCGTCCCTTCATCCCACGAGCAGTGCGAGGTGTCGTAAAGCATCAGCGGGGAGCCCAGCCCAGCGACGTGAAATACTCCCAGGAAGGGCAGGCCAGGCGGCGACCCGCCCTGCAGGCTGCTCACCGGAAGCGCACCCGGCTCGACAGTGTCGACCAGCGACGGCGCACACAGCCAGAGCATCGCCACGAGCAGCAAGGCCGGGTGAGCCGTCGCCAGGTGGAATGCCTGCTCGTGGGGTCGCAGTGACCAGCAGGTGCGGCCCGAGTAGCGGCTCTCCCAGTAGTCCCGCGACACCTGCGTGCACGAGGCTCGGGTGGAGCGAAAGTGTAGCACTGAGCGAAAGTGTAGCACTGGCGCAGAGATTGAGGACGCCTCACCGCATAATTTCTCCGCCGTATCCAACCGAGGCCCAGCGCGAGGAAGAAGCGTTGGGTAACGTGGTGCCCGACCGCGATGAGGCCGGCAGTAGCGATCGCGACGAGGCCGGCTGCTGGGAACAGCATCGAGCTGTGTGTGTGTGCGAACCCTCTCCGTTTCGGAATCGTAGATAAAGAATTCGCCGCGCGCCGATCCCTCCTTTGCCGTCCTCCCTCGAGTTGTTTGTTTTCTTTCTTTCTTTCCCTCCTTTCCTCAGCATTTCTTTCTTTCTTTCTTTCTAGTACTGTGGGAAAGAAAGAAAAGGAGCCGCACGGGTAATGGAAACAAGCAGGGAACCTCCGGGAGAAGGAGAAAGAAAGAAAAGAAGAAAGAGAAAGACACCAGCCAACGGAGCGATGGGATAAATAAATAAATAACACGGGCACGCCAAACGAGGGGTGGGAGAAGGACAGGGTCCCCACCTGCACGAGCAGGATCTTGTAAGGACGATCAGGGACACAGGGGAACGGGAGCGGGGAGCGCGATGGGAGCATGGCACTCCGCGAAGTCGCGCGTTTCTTACAGCTAGTGCGCGCCAGTCCCGTGCCCAGTGTAAAAAAGAAAGAAAGAAAGAAAACAGACACGCCAAACGAGGGATGGGACGAGGACAGGGTCCCCACCTGCACGAGCAGGATTTTGGAAGAACGATCAGGGGGACAGGTGGGGCTCTCCTGCTCCTGACAAGGGACACGACAGGCTCGCAGCGCGGTGCGCGGTGGACTCCCACAGTGTATAAATAAATAAATACAACGGACATCCCAAGCTAGGGCTGGGTCGAGGACAGACACGTCCCCACCTTTGCAGGATTTTGCAAAAGCGAGGGGGGAGGGCGCATCGCCGCGCGGAGAGGGCTGGGCACAGGGCACAGGGGATCTCTCTCGCATAGGATATGCACTCGGCGGCACGAGGGCAAGGCTGGGCGTCCTATGTTTGTGCTCCCCCCCGGACCCCTCGCTCTCGGGCACTAACCATCTGACCACTCATCGACGGGGCTTGGCGAGCGGCCGCGCTGCGGGGCAGGGCTGGTGAGGATGGGCTCTGGCCACTCGCCCGTGCGGTGTTGTGCGACGGAGTTTTGTCGTAAAATTCTTACAGCTGCCAAGGCGCGGGAAATCTGTCACGCCTCTTCGCGCCCGAAGCACCGATGAGCTCATCGCCCCTCGCCCTCTCCGCCTCCGGCAGCTCGCGTCGCTCGGCGAGCTCCCCGCTGCAGTCGTCCGACGTGGCCAACACGCCGGCCGGCCCGCAGGCTGGCCAATCGACGCTCCGCTCGTCGCCGCTCGTCACGCCGCACGCTGGAGGCACGCCCGGCTCGCGCGCCTCTCCGCTGAGCCTGCTGGGATCGCAGCGGTCGCAGCGGTCGCGCATCACGCCAAACAGCCTCGGCCGCTCCAACCCGCCCAGCTCGGTTGGCCGCGGCACTGGCACCGACCCCGACGACGGCAGCGGCACCGGCGGCGACGGGCCGTCGGCCAAGATCTGGGGCACCACCGTCGACGCGAAGCAGTTCCGCCGCGCGGCCAAGGCCTTCTTCACCGAGTTCCGCGACGAGTCGCAGGACCTCGAGCAGGACCCGTACTACATGCAGCTGCTCGAGCAGACCCTCGCCACGCTCGAGGA
>NW_005195063.1:0-1187 GCF_000372725.1 Emiliania huxleyi CCMP1516
TGGCCCACACGCGGGCGTTCGAAGGCGTGGCTGCCGCAGCGGGCGCAGACAGGAGGAGGGCGGATGCGAGCATGTTGATGAGGCGGCAGGACCGAGGCTCCCGAAAAGCTGCTTCAAGCGCTCCTTGAGGCCGGAGGAGGAGATGGAGTCACGGCGTTATTTTTCTTTTTGCCGACCGCGGGCGTTGGAAGGCGCGGCAGCCGCAGAGTTGCCAGAGAGGAGGAGAGCCGAGGCGAACATGGGGATGAGGCGATTGGCGAGACGGAGGCTCCCGGGAAGCTGCTGGGTGGGTAGGAAGTGATAGCTCCAAGTGCTCCGTGTCTTGAGGACGTATTTCCGTTTCTTATTTTCGCATTGGCAGTGGTAACAACGCACGGCCTACTGGCCAAGTACTCGCTCTCTCTTTTATGTCCCACCATGCAGAGCGCATCTCTCTCTCTGTTGTGCGAGGCGTGAACCGCGCCATTCGCTCTCACCTGGCAACCCTGTCTGCACGTCTCGCGCGCGCGTGAACAGGGCTCCAGGCCCCAAATGACGTGTGAGTGTTAGAGTTGTTTGGTATTGCTAAAAATCTCTCTCTCTCGCAGTGGTAGCTAGAAGGTGCCCCAGCATTTCTAGTTTGAAAAGTCCAGGGAAACCAGAAGCGTGTTTGGTGCTCCATTACTCTCTCTTGAGTTTCAGTGACTGAGTATGAGGCGGCGGCTGGGCTGTTCTGAAACGAAATTACGCAAAAAAGGAAACCCCCACCCCACGGTCAATGCGTGGTTTCTTATAGCTCCGGCCGCGGGCACCTGCACCCCGGCCGTGGTTTCTTGCTTAGCTCCGGTCAACTCTATAGCCTGCTCTCGCGTCTGTCCTGATACCTTTGTTGCTGCTGCCTGCTGTTGCAGACGTAGTGCTCGCCTTCACATAACTCCTTACCCGGGTAGCTCAGTCGGTCAGAAAACGGAATCAATCCCAGGGGATTGAAGTCGCAAACGCCCAGCCCCCCCCACCTTGCTCCCTAGGCGCTGTCGACCCAACCGATCTCGTGCGTTGCGCCCAGCTACCCAGCAGCACCGCCGTCGCTCCCGCACACGCTCCCTTGCCTCTCGTGCCCGCGGCTCACTCCTCACCGGTCTCTCTCCCGCGGCCTGCCCACAGGTGCCAGCCAGCCCCATGCCGCTCTTTGCGTTTGCCGCTGCTGC
>NW_005195062.1:0-1187 GCF_000372725.1 Emiliania huxleyi CCMP1516
CAGGGCCACCTCGCAGGCGCTACTCGCAGTCTCGCCCGGCAGAGGGAGCGCAAAGCGCGGGACGCCGGTGTCGAGCGCGGGCGGGATCGGAGGCGCCTCGGGAGCGAGCCGGTCCCAGCAGGTGACCTGCAGCCGGCAATCCGCGCCGCTCTCCGCCAGCAGCATCGGCTGCGAGGTGTGCACCGTCGCCGCATACCGGCGCTTTGCCGCGTCAAAGGGCGGCTGGAGATCGGTGCCGGAGACACTCAGGCCACGGAGGGCGCAGTCAGAGGCTTGGACCGGCGGCGGTGCGGCCGATGGCGGCGCATCGCCGCCCTCGCCCGGGCGCGAGCACGCAGCGCATACGGCGCCGAGCCCACCCGACGCGTTGGCCACTGTGCCCCAGGCCTGGCACTGTGCTGGAGACAGGAGAATCTGGGGCGGCGAGCGGCTGTCTCGCACGGGCTCGTCGGCGGCGGCGGCGAGCTCCGGGAGGGCTGCGAAGGTGAGGCAGAGCAGGAGAGGAGGCATGGAAGGCATTGGACGAGCGGGACTGACCCGGCGCCGGAGTTCACAGCCTTGTTATGAGGTTTCTCTGGGACCTGCGGCGGTACCCGTCTCTGTTGTTCGGGCAGTGAGAGACGCAGGATCTGCACGCCAAAGTGGGCCACTCCGCATTTGCATTTTGGTTTTGGGTTGTCGGAGATCATCCATCAGCACTCATGTCTCATCAGTCAGTCACGTCGGCGTGGCGCCGCGGGCCTGGACCTTGCGTTCGGTGATGTAGCCCCGCGAGGGCTTGGCGCACATTTTGCCGCTTTGGCTGATTTTGGGCCCAAACCAGCTGATTTCCACGGAGTTTCCTCGGGAAACTAGAGAGGAAACGAGAGGGTGCTGTGGAGAAACACGGAAAGGAAACGAGGAAACATGGATACAGCCTAAGTCTTGAGCTTGATGGCGACACGCCTTCCTCCTTCCTTTTCGAATCCAGGACTAATGGTTTGATCATTTCTTGCCAAAAACAACCCATTCCAGTCGCAGAAAAAAGAAAGAAATGACTTTTAGGGAAGGCGGGGAAAAGAAAGAATTTAAACAAGAAAACTCTCTCTCACAGCACACAGGCTCGACACAGGTGAAAGAAAGAATTTTGAAACCCGGAACGCTAGCCGGCGCGGCGATCGGAGGTTTGTGGCACGTGCATGCGATGC
>NW_005195061.1:0-1187 GCF_000372725.1 Emiliania huxleyi CCMP1516
GCGATGGGGTACTGTAGCCCTTAGCTGCTGGACAGCACCTTGTGCAGTGGCAATGTCCACTGACTCATGGCACCAGCCTTGTGCCATGAGCGCTGTGGTCAGTTGCGCTTTGTGCGCCGGTGACGCTGCAGCAGCGACGCTGCTGCAGCAGCGACGCTGCTGCGGTGCTGCGCCTGCACAGCACCTTGGTGCACAGTGGCAATGACTCCCGGCACTTGATGTCCTCAAATGTCCACAGAGAGTATACTGGTTGTGCTCAGGTTGTGCTACATCAACAGGGTGCAACTGAGGCTGCAACTAAGGGATGAAACAGCTTTGCAACTGCTGCCCAACTTTTGTTGTACGTACGTACTTTTAGCTTACTGGGAGAAAAGAGAGAGGGGGTTGTGTTCTCTAGGCCCCTAAGGGCCTTACGCGCGGCGTGAGAGCTCGGAAGCGAGCTTTGCACGGCGATCGAGGATGGCACGGTTCACCCCCTTCACCGAAGCGATGGAGATGCGTTCCGCGTGGTGTGACACAAATGAGAGGCGGGAGTGGGGAGGGTACGCGGTGCGGTCAACGCCCGAGCGTTGAGCCTTGCGCGCAAGGCGGTTGATCTTTGCAACTGCTGGCGGCGAGAAGCCGCCGCCGAATGTCTCGTGGAGAAGCAGGTTGAACTTGTTGCGTTTGGTGAAGATCCCATCATGGTAGTGGCCACGCTGTGACTTGACGTAGCCTTGGCCGGTGGTGTGGTCGAACGCCCGTTGACCACGGAACCCGCGTTGCTTGCAGCCCATGTTTGCAAGGCGGGCGCGCTCTTCGGTGTTGCCGAAGGCGAACTTGTCTCCAACGGAGCCGGGGTTGCCTCCGGTGTCGGCGCGGCCGACCCCAACGGGCAAGCCACCCCGCAGGGGGGTCCAAAGTTTGACCTCACTGATCTCGTCTTTGCCCCCGGGGGCCTCGCCCGGTTCAGCCAGGTCGGTTTTGTATCTCTCTCTTGTTGTATGTTGATGGGCTGCAACTGCATCCACCTGCCACCTTGGACACCTCGATACCTCAGACGCCTCTTGACAACACTCGACACCCGCTCGACACCCTCGACACCCTCGACACCCTCGACACCCTCGACACCCTCGACACCCCTCGACACCCCTCGACACTCCTCGACACGGACAAGCATGGTTCAGCCTCGACAGGCCTCGACAGGC
>NW_005195060.1:0-1187 GCF_000372725.1 Emiliania huxleyi CCMP1516
GCCTGCAGGCCCCTGGACCACGTTGGTGTCCGACTCGCAGGAGCCTTCTGCGCCATCACCCATTTCTACTATGTCGCGCACGATGTCGCCGCGTGCCAGTACACCGCCAGCCGTTGCTATAGCCTGGATCAGCCAATCTGCCTCGACAGCATGTGGGTGGGAGCCGCGGTGTCCGGGTGGGAGGCCAGCAAGCTGGCTCCGCTGCTGCTTTTGGGCCTGCTAGATAAGGCGGCCCTGGTCGCCGGCGGCGCCGTGTATATTACAGTCATCGTGCGCTCAGCGTCCACGCGAGACGCGCTGAGCAGGCTCTTCGTCACACTGCGAGTCGTCTTCCTCGTCAGCTTCGTCTCGAGCAGCGGCCAGTGGCTCTGGCTGCTCTCACACCAGACTGCGCGCTTCGGCACCAGCCACATTCACGATTGCGGCTGGTCGCACTTCGTGCGCAAGAGCTTCGGCAGCGGCTTTGGCTTGCTCTTCGCCGTCTTCCTGACCAGAGGTTTGCATGCGAGAGGATCGAGGGTGCCGAGCAGGCGCCGCTCACAGCCCCAGTGGATAATAGGCGTGTTCGCGGGCGTATCTATCGCTGCCTCGGTTGGAATTGGCTCCGCGCGAGCTCGCGCTCTATGGCTGCTGTCGCGTCGCTCGTCGGCAGCGGCGCAATCGAGACGGACCAGCGCTGTCGCAAAGCCATCGACACATTCCGCGCGATGCCGTGGGCGGGCCTAACCGAGGCGGATCTTTTGCTGGGTCAGGCTCCAGAAGATAACAGGAGCGCTGAGGGGTGGCCCGTCTACCGTCTACCGGTAGACTGGGGTAGACTGGGGTAGACGGTAGACCGTTTGGTAGACGAGTCTACCACGAGTCTACCGGTAGACCGTAATGAACCTACGACCCCAGTCTACCGGTAGACTTGGTAGACCGCGGTAGACTGGTGAGAGAGAGAGAGAGCGCTCTCTCTCTCTCTCTCTCTCTCTCGGTAGACTGGTCTACCCCTTTTTCAGCCGCCGAACGGTAGACCGCCGCCGCCGGACGGTAGACCGCCTCGGCCAGTTGAATATGCAGCCTCCAGTTCTCCACTCTGGCGCCACTTTGGCAGACTAGCGCCGGCAGATGCCCTCGCGGCCTGTCGGCGAGCGTTCGTCCGGTGAGAACTCGCGTCATAATGGACGTGTGGCTGTCTGGCCAAA
>NW_005195059.1:0-1187 GCF_000372725.1 Emiliania huxleyi CCMP1516
GTCCTGAAGGGAGGGAGCCTGGCGGTGTGTGGCCAGGGAAAAGAAGGAGGGAGCGAGCAGAGAGGGGGGTGGCTCGACGCCACGGCAGAGAGGTGGTGGCCGACAGCGGCGCCGATGCTGCTGCCGCCGCCAAGTGGCTGCATCCAACGGGCACTCGCGAGGGCAGGGCCGCGCTGGCGGGCAACGCTCCTGGCCAGCGTCGGACACCACGACGAGCGGAACACTGCCAGAGCTTGCAGAGGAGCGCCTGGCGCTCCTCGTGCGTGAGCCGCGCCGCAGGCCGTCGCTGTGCAGTTGCGGGAGAGCAGCGAATTCCACCGCTGGCGTCACAGGCCGATGCGGTGTCTCTGCGGCCGCCACCCTCGTCGCAGGCTCAGCTCGACCTGAAACTGCGCGCACTGGCGGCTGGCTGCTGCAGCGCCGCCGCCGCAACCGCATGATTAGCACTGCGACTGCGGCGGCTGCGATACCTATGAGGCCTGCCCGCATCGGGCACAACACGTGCGCTCACGGTGCCGATTGCTGTTGGGGAGGTGGTTCGTCGTTCACTTTGCCCGATTGGCGTCGCCCAGGCTGCGCGACTGCCGAAGGGCAAGGCCTGCCGAAGGACTGCCAAAGCCTGGGTCGCAAAAGAATTTTAGCACGCGCTCTTGCCCGCAACCCGATCCCGGCGAGAGACTGCGAAAAGAGATACGAAGAGGCAGACTCCCCAGGGTGGGCGACGGCTAGCGCACCACACTCCTCTCCTTAAAATCCCTGTGTGGTGGCGGCGTGCCGTTCTCCCATCCCTCCCTTGGGTTGTGTGTTTTCTTTCTTTCTGGCAACGGGGTGCTGAAAACTCTCGACATCGGGAACAACAGCATCGGCGTCGACGGCGCCAAGGCGATCGCCGAGGCGCTTCAGGGCAACGAGGTGCTGAAAAAACTCAACCTCGACGGCCATGAGCTCGACCTGCCGAAGCTGCGCGGCACCGACCCGGTCGAGTCCCTCGACCTCTCGAGCTGGAGCCTCGGACCCGCTTCGGCCATCGTGATCGCGTCGTTGATTGCGGGCAACGGGGTGCTGAAAAGGCTCCATCTCGGTCGTAACTACATCGGCGACGAGGGCGCGAAGGCGATCGGCGGCGCTCTCGCAGTCAACGGGGTGCTGAAAAACATCAACCTCAGCTACAACAATTTGGGCGATGA
>NW_005195058.1:0-1186 GCF_000372725.1 Emiliania huxleyi CCMP1516
GGTGCCCGTTCGCTCTCCTCCGCGAGGTTGAGGGAGAAACCCCTGCGCCCCTCCCCCCACGAGGACCTCTGTGCTTATACCTTATGTCTTTCTTTCTTGGCACTATATGGCGGCGAATCTCACCTGTGCCGCGCATTCTTGCCGCGCCGACCTTCCTCGCGCAGACGAGATCCTCGCGCATGCGTTCGATCGAGAGAGAGATTTTAGGAAACCAACAAGAAATCTTCTTCTTTCGATCGCCGACCGACATGCTGCCTGCTGCTTGGTCGCTGCTGCTGCTGCTGCAGCTGCCGCTCCGAAAAATCTCTCTTTCTGCTGATGCTGCTGCTTGCTGAGATAAGAGAGAAGAGGGAGAGAGAGAGAGAGAGAGAGAGAGAGAGAGAGAGCGGAGAGCGAGAGCGAGAGAGAGAGAGAGAGAGAGAGAGAGAGAGAGAGAGAGAGAGAGAGAGAGAGAGACCCAACGCGGCCAAAGAACCCACCTCGAGAGAGAACAGACAGACTACACGACTCTCTCTGATGCTGTGACCTGTTGTCATCATCTGTCATCTTCCCAGGACTTTCACCTCTCTATTCCTAATAAAATTAACTAAACAGGGTGAGGTGCGTGCCCACTTCGCAGAACCGAGAAAAGAATCCCATCTACGCACGGCCTCTCTCTATCGCTCAATCAAGGTTCAAGCAATGGCGTGTGTGTGAGCTCTCTCTGTCTGTCTAAATAAATAAAGAGAAGGAAGGAACGAATCTCGAACGCGCATAAGAGAGAGAAAATCTCTCACATGACAGATGACAACACCCCAGAAGAATCTCTCTCTCAACACCCCTGGATGGGTCTCTCTCGAGAATGCTGTTGGTCTAGACACAAGAGAAGAGAGATGAGAGAGAACAAAGAGAGAGAGACGAACTACATCAGAATTGATTGAATGGATGGAAAAGCGGGCGAAGCGGGCATTGGCGCGGGCTCATCATTTCCCTGTCGCCGCCCTCGAAGCGCCCGCCACAGCGCCGATAAAGGAGAGCAAATCGTGCCATATCCGCCGACATTCGAAAACTGAACGTCCTCGTGTCACCAAATCACGGCGTGCGTCCTCGATTTTGCATCGGCGTGCTATAGCGCGTGTTTTGCGCGTCTGGGAGGCAGACGCGCAAGTGCAGAAGCACGCCGATTGATATGTGGCCCAACTGCCAC
>NW_005195057.1:0-13704 GCF_000372725.1 Emiliania huxleyi CCMP1516
CCTCCGCCTCACCCCTCGCCCCTCGCCCCCAAAGGTGCGCGCCGGCTCGGCCCCGTACCAGAGCCCGCTCCTCCCTCTCCGCGACGCCTACCGAGACGGGTCCCCTCCCTGGGGGCCACAGCTGCGCGCGAGGTGCGCAGCGGCGGGTCGCTCTCCGCCCTCCTCGGCACCCCTTCGGCACCCCTTCGGCACCCCGCTCCCCGCCCTCTTGCCCTCAACACCCTCCCTCCCTCCCTCCCTCCCTCCGGCCGCAGCTTTCGCAACGGGCGCGTGCTCGACTTCGTCTGGCACTCGGCGGCGCTGCACTGCCTCCGCCCGATGCCCGTCTGCGCCGAGGCGGGCTCGCCGCAGCCCAAGGCGATGCCGTCCGAGACGCACCCGTCCGACCACCTGCCCGTCGGAGCGTGGCCCGCCACGGCAGCCGCGGGCTTGCCGAGACGGGACGGCCTCACGCGCCGCCGGATGGGCGAGTAGGCGCACTGTTCTCCTGGCCGGGCGCGCCGGGCTGCCGAGCAGAGGCGGACCGCTCCGCCGTCGGCCGCGCGAGGCGCGAGGCGCGGGGAGGGAGGGGAGCGGAGCCGCCGCCGCCAATAGGCGCCCAGCTGGCAGCAGCTCTACGTCGAGAACGTGATCCAGTCGCGGCCAGCCTCGCGGCCAGCTTCGCGGGCGTCGCCCGGCCGACGGTGCGCATGTGGAGGAGAGGGAGGGAGGGAGGAGGGGGCGAGGCTGCCTGCAGGGGTGGGGCCGGCCGGCGTGGAGAGCTGCGCCTCACGTGCCCGCTGCTCGCCCGCAGGTGAGGGTGGCTGGCGGCGGTCGCGCGCCCTCTGGGCGCTCCCTCCCGCAGGGTCGGGTGTGCAGCGCTGCGCTCCGTGTGCAGTGCGGGGCAGGGCGTGCTGCGAGGCCTACTCCCTTGCAGGGGTGGGTCGGAGAGAGAGGGGAGAGGCATACGGTGTGGCATCTTGCTGTGTGTGCATGGTCGGTGGATGTGGGGACGCGCCGCGGTTTTGTGGCGGAGTGTGTCTCAACGCCGGCGTGCCGCCAGGTGCTCCTTCAAGTGCGAGCGGGCCGAGCGCACCGCGCCCTGGCGGGCATATTTGCTTACTCGTCCCATCGGCCTGCTGGCGTGCTCCCGTCGCAACTTCCTGCCTGCGCTGTCCGAGGACAGAGCCTCTGTGTGAGCTCTGTGTAACACACTACACAGGGGTACGGCACAGAGCCTTTTCCCCCTCTGATACGTGATAGCTGATACTGTGTACGTATCGTGGAAAAGCGTCTCTTCATATGACAAACGAGAGGGCCAAAAGGGGCGCGGAAGCGAGAGGCCGATGAGCGATCTGTGTGTGCGGGCACGGCGCCGCGGGGGTGCGGGTCTCCCACCGGCGGGAACTGGGTTGGGATGGCGATGCCCCGCGAGCGGGGCGTTAAAACGTCTCTCCCCCTCTGGTGTCATCTCATCGGGCAACGCGCCAACGCGCAACGGGCAGTCGCTCTTAGAGGCACACAGAGGCGGGGGAAAGGGGCCCCTCACGAACAACGTGCGGCGCTCATAGGTGCCGCTCTCGTGCTCTCTCCACTCCCTCTGCCACGTGCAGAGAGCAGCGCCAGAGGCAAACGACATTTCCAGCAGTTGGTAAAGAAAGAAAGAAAGAAAACAGATACCCCAAGGGAGGGATGGTGCATGGTGGGTCAGAGAACACACGATTTCTTTTCCGCCCGCGTGCCTGTAGCCGCAGAGAGCCTCAGAGAGCGCGCTGCCCTCGTCTCCTCGCCGCCGCCAGCCACAGCCGAGCGGCATGGAGTCCGGCGCAGTCACCGTCAGGACAAAGAAGTTCGTCACCAACCGGCTGCTGCAGCGGAAGCAATTTGTGTGCGAGGTGATCCACCCCGGCCTCGCCGGCGTGTCAAAGAACGACCTGAAGGAGAAGCTCCATAGCAGGAGTACCAACGTAAGCACTAGCTGGGGGGGGGGGGGGGGATTACCGCACCGCCTTGGTGTGTGAGACAAGCAACACGCGACTGATAGACTTGGTTAAGCGGGTTCATGAGGGGGGGCCTCAACCCTCAACCCCTCAACCACCGCTCGGGGCCGATTGATACGGCGGCGGCGGCGGCGATTTTCATGCAACGGTATCACTTGGGTTCACGTGATTGCCCGTGTCTGGCGGCCACTGGACATCACGAGCCCAGGTAGGGCAGGCGGAGGTCGACAACTGCCGCCCAGTCGTACCTGCTGGGAGAGGGAGCGGGGGGCAAGAAGGACGGAGTGCGACACAGCAGACACAGACAAAAGGCTCACATCCCAGGCAGGGCAGGGAGTGAGGGACGGCGCACAGGAGGTTGTCGGAGAGGGGCTCGCGGCAGAAGTTGAGGAGCGTGGAGCCGCCAGCGAGGCTGGCCGCCATGGAGAAGGTGGAGTACTTGGCCGCCTGCAGGACGGGGTAGCAGCGCGAGAGCATGAGGAAGTCGTCCACTGCCGTCGCGTTCGGGTCGTCCACCACGTACTCCTCCGACCGCAGCTCCCCGCCGGCGGCGGCAGCGGCGGACTGCCGGGGCCGCCGCCGGGCGTTCACCACCTCCCCGCCCAGCCCCGTGATGAAAGCGGCGGCCTCATCGAAGCGCGCCGGGTCGTCGCTGCCCACGAAGAAGCGCGTGTGCCCGCGCCGCCGCACCATCTCCTCGCCGAGGTACGCCTTAACGGAGGCGAACGTGGCCTCGGCCAGCTCCTGCGTCGCCGCCATCTTGCTGTTGGGGCCTCTGTACTGCTTGAACCGGACCACCTTGTCCGAGAAGCGGATGTGCACCCCCACCAGCCCCCCCTCCGCCGCGCCCGCGCCCGCGCCCGCCAGGGCGCCGAAGCGCTCCTCCACGCGGCGCGAGCGTATGGTGGTGTTGCGGGCGGCCTCGCGGAAGGCTGCCGTCATCTTATCGACCCCCACGCGCTTCCCGCCAAAGAACCTGTCATGCCATCGTCGGAAATCCTCGTCAGCCACGTACCCCTAGAAGCTACGCGTGTCTCCACTGTGCTCTCCTTTGCCCTGCTGTGCTGTGCTGTGCTCTGCTCTGCTCTGCTCTGCTCTGTTACTCTGCTCTACTCTGCTCCGCTCTGCATGCTGCTGCTGCTGCTGCTGCTGCTTGGGGAGGGCGGGACGGTGGGGGCGCACTTGTCCCTGACGTGCTCGCTGCTGGCCAGGCGCCCCGGCGTGAGCAAGCCCCAAACAGACGTCGCGAAATACTGCGTCTGCGGCGGCTCCAGCGTGGCGTCGTTCAGGCACACGTCGCACAACTTTCTCCGGTGCTCCTTTACGTGCTCGATTACGCAGCGGCCCACCCGCAGCTCGGTCCCCTCCGGCACGTAGTCCGCATCAACCGATTGCCCCGGCCGTTTGCCCCGGAGGGGCGAGTCGTTGGAGTGCCAGAGAATGCGGCAGGGGCGGTCCGCCAGCGGCCGCGCCAGCGGCAGGAGCGCGAACACCGCATAGGTGGACCAGGTGTCCAAGATGCGGTCCCCGAACCCGGTGCGCGTCGTCACCACCAAGCTGTACTCGCTACAGTTGTCCCACCGCTCCATGGAGTAAGTGCCCGGACCGTCGCGGCCCCCACCATTCAGTGCGTGGGGCACGATGGAGACGTTCGCCGCTGATGCAGCTGCGTGTGCACCCACGGCCTGTGCAGCGCCAAGCGAGACGGCCGTGCTTCGCATGGCACAGGCCACGTCTTCGCTCGACTACACTTGCACTGGCGTCCCGTGCGCAGGATAGACGGCATACAGCACTGACGGGGCCCGCCGGGAGCAGCGGAGCAGCCATGCCCGCCACACAACCCGCAAGTTGCATTGCAGCATACCTGGCGTGTCGCGTGTGGGACGCCGGTAAGGCACAGCCGAGATGTTGAGTCCCCTACCTGTGTTTGCGATGCATGCGAGTCGTCGAATACCGCCGATCTGAAGGTGGTGTCGATGTGGTGGAGATGGACGCGCAGGTGAAGCGGCATGGCCTCCGTCCGCTCCGGCTCAAGATAGGTCCTAACTTGTCACGCCAACTTCTTAAAAAAGTTGGGTTTTGGTTTGTTGTTGGCAAATCAAGACACAGAGCTCACACAGAATCACAGCGGGAGGAAAGCGGCGAGTCGCAATTCCTGGGGTCCTTGTGGCGGGCCACCCTGTCCAGAAAGGCATGGATGCCAATCTGGGGTCTCTCGACCGAGTCTATGAGTCCTGGCCGCTCCCGGTGATGGTTAAGGTTGTAGAACCACGCGACGGAGATGGTGCGGGGGTACGGGTGTTCCAGGAGGTCACGACACGCACCGACCCTTCACGAACCGAAAGGCTGTGCCCGGGGAAGGCACAGTAATCGGAGGCGTGGGCGAGGTGGAGGGCGGCGGCGGCGTGAGCGGCGGCGGCGGCGGGTGTGGGGGAGGTGGAGGGCGGCGGCGGCGTGAGCGGCGGCGGCGGCGGCGTGGGCCGTGGGGGAGGTGGAGGGCGGCGGCGGCGTGAGCGGCGGCGGCGGCGGTGCGGGGGCGGTGGAGGGTGGCGGCGGCGTGGGCGAGGTGGAGGGCGGCGTAGGTGGATTGTCCAAATACGTCAGCCTCGCACGCCTAGCGCTAGGTCTGACACCCGACCGCCCCCCCCCTCTCTAATATTAACCGGTCAGAGTACATTTTGGCCGGCTAGTGTTAGGGAGGGGAGGCCGATAAACGCATACTTTTGTCCACCTACCAAGGTTAATCAGCTGGACCGAATTTTACCAAGTTGGACGCTAGATTGGACGGACGGAAAAACACCCCCCTTTTATGCCTGACCCTGGGCATGGCCTCTCTGGGGGTGAGCTGGGTCGGCCACCTCCGGGGCTGCAACTCGCACGGTGGGTCCGCATCCGGGCGAGCATCTGAGGCCCGTGGTTGTCCCTTCGCTGGGCGCGACCGCCATGGAGATCCGCTGCACACAGATCAGTGTTTTTGGCGACTATTGCTCGCTCTCTGTGCAATCGCAACGCCAGAGGCCGTGCTTGGAGAATGGGTCGCAATGCTGCTGCGCCAGTGGATTGAGCCGCTCCGCAAGCTCCATCGGTGAGCTGCGGTGGCGCGCCGGCCGCTTCATGCATAGCTCTCCGGCGAGCTGCCGCAAACGCGTTTTCCGTTCGCCCGTTTCATCGAGTTTGCCCGAGTGGTAAAATGCTTAGGGGACCCCTAGGCTTAAAAGGGTGGGCCCTGGGGCGCCTGCGGCTTAAACGGCTTAAAACTTGCCATGGCAAGTTTTAAGAGCCGCTGGGCCGCCAATTCCTTAAACGGTCTTAAACGCTTAAACGGTTGCGGGAGAGCTCCCGAGGTCGATGGTCCGGGAGGCAGATGGAGGCTCCCGGTAGACACGCCGGAGGCCGGGAAGCTGGCTACAGTCAGCTAGCACGCGTCCCCTATGCGAGTACGGCTCCTGCCAGTGCACTAGACTTACAGATGTGTCTTCAGAGGAGGCGGGTTTGTGCCTAATGTACGGCAGTATTGGAGAAAACGGCGCAACCCAGCGGGACCGGCGTGCCGGCGAGGCCGATTTTCTTAAACGGTCTTAAAAGAGGGACCCCCCGTGCCTGCAATCTCTTAAATGGCAAGTTAAGCCCCCAAACCTCCTCGTTTCTTAAAAGGTCTTAAAAAAATCCGGCCCTCAGAACCCTAGGGGTCCCCTAATGTAAAATGCAATCGAATTTGCCCGAATGGTAAAGTGCAACTTTTGCATTTGGTAAAAGTTGCCCGAGTGGTCAGTGGGGGAAAAACCAAAGCGGAAAGGTGGCCCCAAGAGCTAAAGGTCAACATCCCCTCCGGCTACGACAATGCGAACCTGATCTGGTCCTCACGGGGTTGACCCGTCTCCTCCAGATCGAGACGGACTTCATGAACGGCCGAGCAATATTTCTTCGTTACTATTATTGATTGATGCTTTTTGCACGGCTGAGCCCCCCCCCCCCCCCTCCCCCTGCGCTCATTCCCTGCCCTCTCCCACCACACACTCCGTCAAAGGCCACACCGGAACGGAGGGAGAGAAGAAAGAACTGAGACAAGTAGTGAGGCTGCGTCCCCAAGGCCCTCGGAGCTCGGAGTGTCTCAACGCCGGCGTGCCAGGTGCTCCAACAAGTGCGAGCGGGCCGAGCGCCCTGGCATGCTTGTTCGCGGACCACCCCGGGCCGCCCCATGGAGCATCCCATCATCGGCTGGCGCGCTCCCGTCGCAACTTCCTGCCTCGGCGCTCATAGGCTGTGTAACATAGGTGCCGCTCTCGTGCTCTCTCCACTCCCTCTGCCACGTGCAGAGAGCAGCGCCAGAGGCAAACGACATTTCCAGCAGTTGCCATAAAGAAAGAAAGAAAGAAAACAGATACCCCAAGGGAGGGATGGTGCATGGTGGGTCAGGCGACACACGATTTCTTTTCCGCCCGCGTGCCTGTAGCCGCAGAGAGCCTCAGAGAGCGCGCTGCCCTCGTCTCCTCGCCGCCGCCAGCCACAGCCGAGCGGCATGGAGTCCGGCGCAGTCACCGTCAGGACAAAGAAGTTCGTCACCAACCGGCTGCTGCAGCGGAAGCAATTTGTGTGCGAGGTGATCCACCCCGGCCTCGCCGGCGTGTCAAAGAACGACCTGAAGGAGAAGCTCGCGAAGATGTACAAGGTTCGCCGCACACCGCCGGCAGCCTGCGCGGAGGGCGGCCGGTTGCCGTCGCTGGTCCGTCGGCGCTCACTGCGCCAGGCTGCACGGCGCCGCCGGCGCTTTGCCAAAGCGCTTTGGTCCCTGCGCCTCTGCGCCTGCGCCGCCTGGCTGCGGGATGGCCTCCCCCCCCCCAGTGCGCGCGAGGATCCTCGCGCTCGAGACCGCTGTGGCCGACGGCGCTCCCCGCCGCCGCCGCGCGCGCAGGTCGCCGACCCCTCGTGCGTGCTGCTCTATGGCTTCAAGGTTGCCTTTGGTGGCGGCCGCTCGTCTGGCTTTGGCCTCATCTATGACAGCCTCACGGCCGCCAAGAAGTACTCGCCCAAGTACCTCCTGACGCGGGTGAGCCGCGCCGCCGCGCTCGCTCCCGCGTCGCGGGCACCAGTGTGGCTCACGCGCCGCCCGCCGCCCGCCGCAGTTTGGCATGGGCAAGGCCAAGGCGACGGCCCGCAAGCAGCGGAAGGAGCGCAAGAATCGCATGAAGAAGGTGCGCGCGCGCCACATCCTCGTTAGCACCGCGAATAGACGCGCCGCGCCCGGCTCCCTCACCCCCCGCCGCCGCTTCCTCCGCCGCCGCTGCCGCCTCGGCGCTCCGCCGCCGCGACCGTCGCAGCGCCGCCTACCACCAAACCTGCCGCCACCTCCGCCGCCCGCCACCTCCGCCCGCCTCGTGCGGTTCCGCCGCCGCCGCCGCCGCCGCCAACCCCCCCTGCCCCCCCCCCGCCCTTCCCTTCCCCATCTCAGGTTCGGGGTATCAAGAAGTCCAAGGGCTCCTAGAGGAGGACTCGGCCCGGCCGCCCCGCCCCCTCGCTGCGCCCGTGTATCCGTCCCCCGCTCCCCGCTCGCAGAGGGTCGCGCGGTTTGTCGTGTGTCTCGGGAGCTATCCAAATTTACGTACCATTGCAAGGTACGCACACAAAGGGAGAAGCGAGTGCTCCGCACGTGTAGCCGACGGATTTCTTCCTTTTTCGAATGCGCGACGCCTCCGCCACCACTCCTCGCGCGTCGACGTCGCAGCGTCTTCGCACGCCCGGCAGCAACCCATTCCTCGCGTTCTGCGAGGCCAACGTCTCGCGGCTGCAGCGCCGCTGGCGCGACCGACGGCAGTGCAGCGCCGGCCACGGCCACGCCCCCACCGCGACGGCGCCAGCGGCCGCGGCCGCCTCGAAATTTCTGCCGCCGCCGCCCTCGTCGCCGCCGCCCTCGCCCCTGCAGGAACGCAGCCTGGCGCTCGAAAACGCCATGGCCTCTGGCCGCATATCGCTCGGAGGCGGCCGCCGCCGTAGCTCCGTCGCAGGCCGGCCAAAGAAGCCGCCGCCGCCGCCGCCGCCGCCGCCGCCGCCGCCGCCGCCGCTGCCCGCACCGCCATCGTGCCCGGCCAAGCCGCTTCTCGAGGCAGCTCCGCCGCCACCCGAGGAGCCGCCGCCGCCACCCGAGCCGCCGCCGCCAGAGGAGGAACCGCCGCTGCCAGAGGAGCCGCCGCTGCCCGAGGGGCCGCCGCCGCCCGAGGGGCCGCCGCCGCCGATGGAGCCGCGCCTCCTGGCAGAGGCCGAGCAGCTCCTCTTCTCTCCACCGTGCTCGCCGCCATTCTCGCCCGCCGTGACGGCACCGCCGCCGTCCTCGCCGGCCTGGCGCTGGCTGGGGTGGCTGCAGTCTCCCTTCACCTCCTCGGCGGGCGAGCAAGGCGGCTCCTGGAGCTACAGCTGCAACGTGGTGGGACACGGAGTCGCGTGTGAGCAAGCACGGGGCAGGTAGCGGGTGCGTGGTGGATGGTGGGCCACGGCGGCGGCACATGGGGGTGACAGCGAGAGACACACAGCACGCACTCCACACAGTCACACAGGGCGGACACTGATCAGTGCCGTGCCATCCTAGCGCCGTGTCCCGTGTGCCCCGTGAGGCTGGGAGATAGGCTGAGAGGGCGACAGCGCGTGAGAGCTCGACCTCGAGAGCGTTTCCGTTTGTCCGGTTTGAGAGGACAGCGTTCCTGACAGGTGACAGCGACAGCCGACAGGTGTGAGGTGACGAGGGAGTGTCGTCAGTGTCGTGTCTGTCGAGACTCGAGTGTGGAGTGAGGTGTGAGCGGAGAGCCGCCGCGCGCGCCCGCGGGCTGTGTGAGCCCGGAGGCACTGGTGAATCGCCTTTCCTAAGCTCGCACAGACATTCTAGCTATCGCGTATCGCGTAATGGGACCACAAAACCAGCAGGGCGCACACGACGCGCCCGGAAGGCGTCTCGCAAAACATGCCTTTCCCTCGCCGTCCACCGTCCGTGCACATATCCACGGGCCCCGTACAGCAGGGCACGCTGGCTCAGCAGGCAGCGCAGGATAGCAGCGCGGCGGGGCGGGCGGCACAGCGGTGGTGGCGGCACAGCGGCGGCGGCGACGCGTCGGGGGCCTCGTTTAGCGGTACAGTCCGTTGTTGATGTTGTCGATGATGTACTCGGGCTTGGGCTCGAGGAAGATGAAGCGGGTCTCGTACTTCTTCACCGCCGCCGACTCGGCCGCGGTGAACTTGCACTTGGAGTACATCTCGCCCGCATTCTTGTACGGCGCGTTGGAGACCAGTTTTCCAGCCGCGTTGGGGTACATACCCGGCAGCTTGATGTAGACGCGGATGTTGGCGTTGTTCACGTCGATCGTGGACGAGCCACCAAGGAAGCCAACGCCGGCGTAGTCAACCTCAGCGTTCGCGGCAGCAGCCGACAGCAGCGCGGCGGAGCCAAGCACCTTGCTGAAGATCTCGCGGCGCGCGATGGGCTCCGACATCCTGGGCGGGGCGGCAGGGGCGCCTTAGGCTGCTGCCGGCACGGAGGGCCCCCTTCCTGTCTCCATCTGCGCGGTTTGCGGCGCAGAGGGGTGCGCAGGGGCCGGAACGCACGTCGGCGCAGCAGCACGGGTCAGCGGCGCGGGGCGCAGCGCGGTCGGCGCGAGCGCCTACAGGCAGCGGCGACGGCCGCGTTAGGCGCGCCGGCCCGGCTCACCGCCGCGCGCTCCGCTCTCACCAGCGTTGTGGTCAGGAATGAAAGCGACATTTCACTGCGAGATAGCTGCCAGATGTTTTTCTTTTACAATGACCTCAAAATCAATTTCATTACTTCCTCTCTCTTCCACTCCTTCCTCTCCAACACCAAAACACACACACACACACACACACACACACACACACACACACACACACACACACACACACACACACACACGATATGAGTTCTGGTTTTTCGAGGTGTGAACGATCTCCCGGAGGGGTCATTCCGCCGGAATGACCCTTCATTCATTAACTAATTGGATTCCGAATGGGTCGAACGGGCGGGAGTACTAAGACAGCAGCATGTTCTGGGTGGGAGGAACCCTTAGGGGAGGATTCGTTCTGGTTTCTGGTTTCTGCGATATCGAGTGCGATGGAGCGCCCCTCGTTGCTTTCACCTCTCAACGGCGACGAGAAGCGGCTCACCACGGTGCCTCAGCGCACAGTGTCGCTCCTCTGTGAGACTGACGCAAAACAGGCCAGCGTTCAGTTGCTCAAGCGCCAGGCACTCGGTGTTTGGCACGCCGACGCCCTGTCCGACGTTGAGAATGCCATTGGCGACCTGCACTTCTGGCCAACGACCTGGTCGAAGGACCCTCGCAGCCGTGACTACGACATGCAGCGCCTCGGACGGTCCAAGCGGCTCGACAATCGCGAGCGCTTCGAACTCTTCCGATTTGTGGCGTTGGCAACGGCGCATCACCCGCTCTGGCCGTCGAACTCCTTGCCGCGTCGGAAAGCCTGCCAGACACGTTCGCCATTACCCAAATGGAAAACCTCGTGAAGAAGGCTGCCGAAGGCAGCTTCTCGAAGTATAAGGCATACATCATGGCGGACCGCAAGTGGGCCCCGGTCTTTTGCGTGCCAGAGCAGAAGCCTCTGGCTCTGCCTCTTGGAGAGTACTGCCCATACGAAGACGCTCGCAAGGTGCTTGCACGGCAGAAGAAGCGCCAATAGGCCGGCTTGCTGGTGTCCGATGGAGGCCGCCATCGCTTAGAGTCGCATGTGGAGCGCCAGGTGCCGCCACCGTGGGCGATGATCGCTGCCGCCAGCCCGCAGTGCATTTTCCGTTCCTAAATGCATCGTAGTCATCTCCGCCGAGGGCGGCGTCCCATGTCGTCGTCCATGTCACTGCCACGCTACCTCGCATTCAGTGCCGTGCCGTGAGCGCGGCCTGTGCTACGTGTGTGAGCGTGCCCACGGTGTGAGTGGCGGTTTGCTGTTGCGCGCACTCTTGTGTCGTGTGTGTGTGTACAGAGACCACGCGCCAAGCCAGCGCACATGCTAAGCGCACTGTGTTGTCTGTTTATGAGCTCTCTAGAGCATGGTCGTTCCTAAAGGCGCAGCTAGGCGCAGCCGACACATGGGATGGACATGGCAAGCACATGGCATGAACATAGGGCAGGCACGATTCGCGCATCTCGACACACGACTGCACACAGGCGACACTACGTCGCGCAAGGGTGCAGCGGCTATGGTCACGCACATCGCGCCCGATCCCTCCTCCTAACGCGACGCCAACTAAGGCATCAGTGCATGCATCGCTCTCCCTGTCCGCGCGGGTGCGCCGGTCGGGCGCTGGTGGGGCGCCGTCCTACGACCGGCGAGCCCCGGCAGAGGGGTGGAGCTCTCTACTGAGCCGCCTTCCCCGACGGCGGCGGACCGGCCCGGGCGCCACGGCGCCGCAGGGGACCGGCCCGGGCGCCACGGCGCCGCAGAGGCGGCAGCGGGGACGGCGTCAAAGATGGCGTGCCTCAGGGGCCGCCAGTCGCGGCGTGCGTCTTGCTCGAATTGGCCCCGCCGAGGTGCCCGGCGACAGCCTCGTCATGCGCGAGAAGGTCGGGTCCGCCTGAACTCCCCCGCGACAAAGGTCGTGTCCGTGCGCGCGGCCCGCGGCAACGTACACAGAAGCGCGATCCAGGGACGGGCATGCCAGAACAGCCCAAAGTCGCCTTTCCGTGCTTGCCCATCGACAACGCGCGCGTTCCGGTTGGAACAGCACTTGCGCCGATATTTATGGTGTCCATCGATGATGTAGCAGTCGCACGTACTGCTGCCAGGCACCGGCTTGAGGCAGCGCGACGCGTGCTCTCCCGCCCAAAATGCGGTGAAGCGGGACAGCAGGCACTCGGGCTTGAGGCGGCCACTCGCATCTCGACCTTGGCACTGCTCGAGCAAAGTCGCATCGAGCTGCTCGTCGGATGTGAAGCCCAGCGGCTCGAATGGTAGCGGCTCCCCCGCCCGCGACGCATTCTCGTCGCGCCAGCGCAGGAGCGACCACGCTAACCAGGTGTGCCCGAGGCGTCGCCGCATCGTATGGGCGAGATCCTTTGACTCGCCGCACCGCATTGCCCACTCGTGACAGAAGGTCTCGAAGCCGGTGTGAGAATGCACCATCTGTGCCGACAACCTGTCGAGCAGCGAATTCTCGAGCTCTGGGAAAGCTGGATCCAGCGGCGTGAGGATGCAGTCGCCCCTGGGTAGGGCACCTGCTTGCCAGCTGGGATGCGCGTGCCGCCCTCAGCGTACGACATGCTGTACCACGCGGAGCACGAGGGGCAGGAGAGGCCATTGAGCTCGCCCTTCAGTCGCCCGTGCTCCGCATAGACCGTTGGAGATGAGCATTTGTCAGCCCGCTTGACCACCAGGGGTACCGCCTCCCCAGCGAGGCCACACGCCACGCAGTGCTCCACGTCCGGCACGAGCCGAACGGTCTTGCGGCTCGGGTCGTCGCGAAGCTGGGAGGCAAGCCCCGATCGACAATGGGCAGCTTGCTTAGCAGATACCGCACCGCAGGAGCGGAGAGGCCTGCCGGCATCTCCCCAGCAATACGCTCAGCGCGTAAGGGCGTCCCAGGTGGGTAGAGGTTGAGCGCAACCACGAAGCTGATGAAATCCTCCGCCGAGTTGATTGGGTGGAGCTCCTGCGCGAAGGCACTTGCGCCATCCTTGATGTGTTCGAGCTCGTTGAGACCGAGATCGTCGAGCCAGCTCGCCATCGGGGACCGAAAAAGCAGATCCCAGATAACATATCCCGTCACGGCGCAATGTGATCTGTGATCTGTGAGGGTCCGCCCGCAGGCGCATTTTGTACACCGAGGCGGTGCCCGGTGCCGAACCTGTCGGACCTTAAGACAGCGTTGTAAATCCCTGGGCGAGGGTGGTGGAGAGGGCGGTCTGTCGGCGCGCTAAACCGTAACCCGCCGGGGCGGGCCGGATCCACGCGCTGTCGGACCGCCCCGTTGGAGGTAGACCGCTCGTCTAGCCAATCAGCCTTAAGCGAGCGGCCTGGCCGTTGGAATGGCCGGGTGGAGAGAGGGGCGGAGTCGGCTCGGAAGCGCGACTGCAGCCACGGGGACTGCCCGCCCACTCTCGTCGGGTTGAGGGGAGGACGACTGTCTCCGCAGGACCTCAGTTACGAGCCGTCCTCCCCTCGAGACGCGAGGCCAGTGCACTTGGGGCCGAGCCCCAGCGTACACCGTCCCACGCGCCTCACGCGGCCTCTGGCTGGAGCGGGATCGCAAGCGAGTCCCCCAGGCCGGCGCGCGTCTTCCGAGAGAGGAGCAGGTGAGCGAGGGACATTCGCAATGTTCTTTCTCTCTGTGATTTCGTGCTCGATACCCCCGGGTTCGGACGGGGGTACACCTGTTCATTGGCCGGAATGAGCTCATTAGGACGAAGCGGGAGATGACAGATGTCTTCACACCGCAGAAACCAGACCCACAGGCAGATCCCACGGGAAATCGAGGCGGGTGTCCCAGAAAACAGATCCCAGAAAAAACAGAGCGCGCGGCAGAAACCGACCGACCCCTGGGTTTTCGGCTATGGGAAACCGCGATGGGAAACCGCAGCAGAAACCCTATGGGAAACCGAGGTCTGGTGTCTGCTTTATATATCCAGAGGAATGGCGCACAAACTGTTAGGCCCCAAATTAACCGCGTAAGGGCTAAGCCTAAGGCAACCCTAGCTACAGAGAGGTACACCCGCTCTCT
>NW_005195056.1:0-1186 GCF_000372725.1 Emiliania huxleyi CCMP1516
TGCGGGGGGGGGGGGGGGATTCTCGGACTTTGCACCGCCAGACGCGCGGAGACCGAAGAGACAGGCCCAGAGAATCTCTCCCTAATTTATGCAGCGCGCCAGATTGCGGCTGTGCACGCTTCCGCCAGGAGTGCTCGCCGACCGAGAGCCCGCGCCGCCCTCGAGGTTCGGCGCTCGGAGCAATGGGAGCGGGACCATGGCTTTCAGCGTGAGTGGCGCGGCGAGAGCGCGTGTCCTCTGTCCCTCTTCACCGGGTCCAAGCCGCCGGCTGCTCACTTCCGCGTGTGGGGCTGCGTTGGCTCTGAGGGAGGGTGTAGAGGATGTAGAGTGTAGAGCGCTGTAGAGCTGTAGAGCTCTACATCCGCCGCGGGACGAAGCGCCTGCGTTGTAGAGCGATGTAGAGCGCGATTTTGTTGTAGAGTTTGTTGTAGAGGCTCTACAGCCAAACCGCCGGGAAGGCAGTGACTCAAAGAGGTCGAGTCGCACTAATGGGGTGTCTCCAAGCTTACTGGAGCTCTGATGGACGGCCCTGACTATCCCTGACACACAGAGAGTCACTCTGACGGCACACAACACCCTATAACTGCGTCATGACCAGCCTGCCATGCGTCGCCGGTGCCGCATTCGTCGCAGTGCTTCTGTAGCAGGCGGTGGACTGTCGGCTGCAAGGACGGTCGCATTTGCGCGAGGCGAGGCGAGCATTGCTGCGCGTTGCATGCGCTATGCCTCGCGCCAGCGCGTGCGGGAGCTCCTGGCTGAGCGTTGAGTCCAGGCGAGTTGCGCTGGCCACTATCGCTACGCCGAGCTGAGCTGACGCGCCGAGGCGCCGGCCAGTCGCAGCCGTGAGGCATGCCACAGCAGCAGAGGCACCTGCCACCCATTGGGCGGGCAGACAGAAGGCCAGGGCAGCACTGGCAAGTGCAACGCGCCTCATGTCGGAGAGCGACCGTGCCTCGTTCGCCGCTTTTGATGTAGAGTTTGTTGTAGAGATTTCACGTTGTAGAGCGCCTCTACATCGCTCTACAACGCACCCGCCTCGTCACGCGGCGGATGTAGAGCTCTACAGCTCTACAGCGCTCTACAGCGCTCTACATCTCTACAGCTCTACAGTGCTCTACACTCTACATCCTCTACACCCTCCCTCAGCGTTGGCTACTTCAATCAAGGTGCACAACCCTACACTAAA
>NW_005195055.1:0-1186 GCF_000372725.1 Emiliania huxleyi CCMP1516
TTTCCACGCGCGCCTTTGACAAAGAATGTAGCGAGTCGCAAAAGTCAACGGTGAACTGCAGCCGGCAGGTCAGGGCTTGGGGCGGAGGGACAAACAATCGCCGGTGGACGCGCTTTGCCACCTAGTTTTGGGGGGGGGGGGGGGGTTGAAAAAGTGAAAACGAGGGGAAGGACGGAGAGGGTGATGGCGCGTCGGTTTGAGCGTGCCCTGTACGCCCAGAATTGGACGGGGGAACCTATGCGCGCATGGACTTTCCTTTTCCTTTTTTCGAAAAAGAAATTGCACAGAAAAAGAAACACACCGACCCAGCAGGACCCGGGGAAGTACTCACCGTGACGAAATCACGGAAACGGGGATCTGGGAGAGAGAGAGAGAGAGAGAGAGAGAGATTTTTCTAGAGATTTTTTTGGGATCCGGTGCACACCGAGCGGAACGAATTTCTTTTTCGTGGTGTGCATCCGCCATCCTGCATCCGGTGCAGAAGAATCAATTTTGGGTCCGACTCTGCATCCTGCATCCTGCATGCTGCACATACAGACACTAAACATTTTGGGCTGGGTTCTGCATTCCTGCATTCTCTGCATCTGCATCCTGCATATTCAGAGAAATACGGAATGTAGAATTTTACGGAATGTACCTAGAATCAGCCCGTCTATGCGCAGACGAGGCTAATCCATGCAGTCCAGACTGCAACCTGCATGCTATACAAGAGTGCGACATTTCAGTGCAATCCCTGGTGCAAAGGAACGTCGAGCGTCGTGCGTGCCAGTGGGGCGATGTCTGCTCTCTCGCCGGAGAGCTCTGGCACACCGCTCAGCCCGCCGCGCCCACACGCCGCGCAACGTTATGGCAACGACACGGGTCGACGGGAGTGTGTAAAGGCTGACCTAAAGATCCGAGAGCGGCCGCGGACTTTTGGAGGACTCACCCAGATAAGTTTAAGTAACGCACACAGCCGCTCCTGGAACTGCAGCTAGGTGAGACATGCAATCACGCCCCCAGCGCGGCGGCGCCTGGCGGCGGCGTGAGTCCGCGCGGTGCGTGCGAGAGAAGGAGCGTGGTCCCGCGCGCATGCTGCGGCGAGGCGAGGTCTGAGGAGAGAGGAAGGCGGAGGGGTGCTGGGCCGGGACTGGAGCGTCGGGCTGAGCGAGGTGGCGCCGCTCTCGCGTGGAGAGCTGTCCCGGTG
>NW_005195054.1:0-1186 GCF_000372725.1 Emiliania huxleyi CCMP1516
CGACGGCTATGCGCTCGGCATCACGCTGCTCGTCGCCCTGACCCCCCGCTGCGCCCTCGGCTTGCTCGACGAGTGCTATGATGCGCTTGCACTGGCCGCGTCTCGTCGCCACGCTCCGGCTCAGAAGGGGGGCTGTCGGCGGCTCGAGCGGCGAGGCGTGCCACTCTGCTTCGCCGCCGACAGCCCCTCTTCCGAGCCGGCGCGTGGCGACGAGCCGCGGCCAGTGCAAGCGCATCATCGCACTCGTCGAGCAAGCCGACGGCGCCGCGGCCGGTCAGGGCGACGAGCAGCGTGATGCCGAGCGCATAGCCGTCGGTCAGCACTGACGCCTGCCCGCTCTGCGAGATGATTGGGTCCATGTACCCTAGCTTGCCGAACAGGCGCTGCGTCGACAAGTGCGAGACCTGCTGGTTGCCGCCGGCCGTCGCCTCTGCCGCGCGCGCGAGGCCCACGTCGGCGAGGTAGCCGTTGCCGCGCTCGTCGAGCAGGATGTTGCCCGCCGAGACGTCGCGGTGCAGGATCATCGGAGAGAGCGTGTGCAGGTAGTGCAGCGCGCTCGCGGCGTCAGGGCGACGTGGTCGAAATGGAGTTCCAGCGGACCTACTACTACTATCTCCAGCCGATACTATCTCCAGCTACGTCACCTACACATTCGACACCGCCGCCGCCGCCGTCCCCCTCAACGCCGCCGCCGACATTTCCGCCTGCCTCTTCGCTCACCACAACATACGGGCGAGGGCTACTACCAGCGGAGGTGGCGAGGTCGGCGGTGGCTGAGGCGGTGGCGACGGCGACAGTGGGGGTGTAGTGGGCGCCGACGAGGGCGGTGGCGGAGCCGAGGGCTGTGGAAGCGGCGCATGTACAGAGGCTATCGACGGAGGCATCGAAGGTGGGGCCGAGGGCGTCGGCCGCTCGAGAGCGGTGACGGACGCGTCGGCGGTGGGGAAGGTGGCGGAGGCGACAGCGCCACAGAGGGGCGTGACGGAGACAGCGGCGACGGCGAGGTGGCGCCGGCGGGGGTGGGGACGGTGAGGGCGGGCGGGGGGGGGGGGGGGGGGAGCGGCGACGGCGGTGATGAAGACGGCGGCGGCGTGGTCGGCGGCAGCGATGGTGGAGGCGGTATAGGCGGTGTTGAGAGGGGCGGCGGAGAGTGAGACGACGATGACGGCGGCGGCGAAGAGGGTGG
>NW_005195053.1:0-1186 GCF_000372725.1 Emiliania huxleyi CCMP1516
TCGAGCCGCAGAGTGCCCGCCGCCTCGTCCTTCCAGCAGAGGGTGCACGCACGGAGCTCCGCGTTGCCAAAGCGCGCCGCGGTCGGCGCGTCGGCCGAGACTTTCGAGTGCTGGCTCAGCAGGTAGTGGAAGATACCGCCGTGGGCGACGACGGCAATCGTCGATTCCGGCCGCCGCGCGACCCACAGCAGAGCCTCGTAGCCCCTCTGCGCGCACGCGGCCTCCTCCTCGAGCTCCTCGGTCCAGCACTCGTCAGTCTCCGTCAAGAGATCAAAGCCAACGGCTGGAAAGCGACTGACTAGCTCATCCCGTGGCCGGCGTTTCGCGTTGAGCAGCCAGCCAGAGCGCTCGCAAAGGCAGTCGAGGCTGATAAAGCGGTCGCGCCCGGCCGCCGCTGCCTCGGGGAAGGCGAGGGCAGCCGTCTCGATGGCGCGAGAGAGACTCGACGCGACAATTAGCTCAATACCTAGCGATGCCGCGCCGCCGTCCACGCTATTGCAGGCAGCGGCTGCCTGTTGGCGGCCGAGAGGAGTCAGATCGGCGTCCAGGGCGTCGTCCTCCTTCATCGTGTGGAGGAACTCGTCAAAGGAGCAACCCGCGGCGCGGCGAGCCTCGGCACGCGGGTTGTGCAGCGCTTGTCCGTGGCGGAGAAGGAGCAGCCTCTTGCGCATCTCTCGGAGGAGCCGGAGCCAATGGCAGTTCACTGGAGCACTGGAGCACTGGATACCAGAGCTTGGCAACCTAAGGCCACATCAGGGACTGAAAAGTCACACCTATCAAGGTGTGTATTCTTTTTGCTTGGGGCGGCCCTCATGACGGGGTAGGTAGGGTAGGTCTGGGCCCTCCCGTCGGGGTTTTCCCTCTCTTCACGCTGGAATTTTCACAGCAGAAAAAGAATTTTTCCGCGGAGATCCCAAGTGGACAAGTGAGGTGATCTGGTGCTTGTAGGGCTTGAGAGTGGCCTGCCATGTCACAGGAAGGACTATGGAGTTGCAGAAGAGTATCACCAGCCATCACTTTAGAGTTTAGTTGGTACAGTACCCCCACCTTCACGCTTCACCGATCCGGTGATTTCTTTAGTTTCGTATAAGGTAGAGGTAGGTAGGTAGCTAGGTAGGGGCAGGGCAGGCCGGTCCGGCCAGGTTTTTGCAGACTTTCATCATGAGGGCCGCCCCAAGCAAACCAA
>NW_005195052.1:0-1186 GCF_000372725.1 Emiliania huxleyi CCMP1516
TTGCCATACTCCTCTGCGGGGAACGAGACCTCGTCCATCGAGATTGTGACGCTCATCTTGCGGCCTGCGGTAAGGGGGTCCAACGGATAGAGTGAGCCTCGCTGGCTTTGCTGTGCCAGCCTCATCCCGCGTAGGCTTCGTCCGGCGCACAGTGCAGTTCGGCGGCGAGGCAGGCGGTGATGTCCATCCACTGAAGCGGAGGGGAGAGGTTTTTGAGAGCGCGCCGGGAAAGATGTTATTATGGTGCCAACGAGGCGCTGACGAGAGTGCTTGGGCAGGGGCGGTTGCGTGTGGTGTGGCTCGCCTTCAGCAGGGTGGAGAGGGAGAGCATTCCGTCCGCATTCAAATGCGAGTGGTCGATGATCTTGGTCACGGTCACCACTGGTAAGCCTTGACCCGCCGCGACAGGACTTGTCATGACTCGCACGAAAGGCGCGCGTGCGCTCGCAACTTTTGCGACGCGGCGGTGCTGGCAAAATCGCCCGACGCGCCGACGACGAATTGAACGAAAAACAAAAAGCCTGCATTGCCCATCTCTCCTGGAGAGGCCTATCACACTCCTCTCCTTAAAATCCCTGTGTGGTGGCGGCGTGCCGTCCTCCCATCCCTCCCTTGGTTTGTCTGTTTTCTTTCTTTTTTTTTGGAGAGGCCTGCTCTATTTAATTATTTATGTCGCTCTCTCACCTACATACACACATGCATACTGCTGGACGCAAAAAATATCTCGATCTAGATGCATGTACGAGTACGCGGAGCCCGCAGGGAGCGAGATCACGGAAAGGGGGGTAGGGAGAAGAGGCCTGCCAATAAACAAGGCGGCTGGGACTAGTGTGTGCGTCTCTCTGTTGCCAACAAAACGACAACGAAATGCCCATCGCGTCTCTCTCTCTCCATCGTACTCGTAAGCATCGCGACTAAATTACGTTCACTGGGCGATGCAGTCCACCTCGGAGAAGGCACCGTGCTGCGCGTCGCGTGCGTGCCGCGTAGTTGTGCTCTGGACGGTGCAGCTGCTGGCGATTCCCGTGTGCGCCTTTGTGCCATTCGGCAACGAGGCCCTCACTGCGCTGATTGCGGTCTGCATCGTTGTCGGTCGGCTCCTGCCTCTCTGTGTAAAAAGGGCCATTAAGCCAGCTGACGTCCAGAAGGAAGCACCGCGGGTGGCCAATGACACCCCAACTGCAAC
>NW_005195051.1:0-1186 GCF_000372725.1 Emiliania huxleyi CCMP1516
TGTGGCGGAGATGGAGGACCGCGCCGACGAGGGGATGGGGCCGCGTAACAAGCGCGTGATCGCCGCGATCGAGGCGCGCTCCTTCACGGGCAAGGGCGACAAGCCGGTCGTCGTCCAGCTGTACCGTGACTACGCTGCCAAGGTGAACAACGCGATGAATGACTCGGGCGAGGCGCAGAAGGGGGAGTACGAGGGCGAGCGCACGCGGCGGGAGAGCGCGAGGGGCGCGGGGTCATGCGGTACGCCAACGGCAACGTTTACGACGGCGAGTGGAAGGCGGGTAAGAGGGAGGGGCGCGGCGTCGTGCGGTACGCCGACGGCAGCGTCTACGACGGCGAGTACAAGGCGGGTGAGATGGAGGGGCGCGGCGTCTACCGGCACGCCAATGGCAACGTCTACGACGGCGAGTGGAAGGCGGGTAAGATGGAGGGGCGCGGCGTCTACCGGCACGCCAACGGCAACGTTTACGACGGCGAGTACAAGGCGGATAACATGGAGGCCATCAGCAAGAGGCCCGCGCCGTCGGGCGGCCCCGGGAGCGCATGATGCCCCTCCGAGAGGCGCTGACGCCCCGCCGAGATCGCGCTGGTTTGGCACGAAAAACACGAGGCGCCAAGGGGGGGGGTCAAGTATGGTACCCTAGAGACGTCTACGAGGGCGAGTTCAAGGCGGGTAAGAAGGAGGGGCGCGGCGTCTACCGGTACGCCAACGGCGACGTCTACGAGGGCGAGTACAAGGCGGGTAAGTATGAGGGGCGCGGCGTCTACCGGCACGCCAACGGCGACGTCTACGACGGCGAGTGGAGTCGGGCTTCTACAAGCAGGGTGCGCGCGTCGGCGAGGGCGTCATGTGGGTGGCGGACGGGCGGCGGGCGGCGCGGGTGCGTGACGGGAAGGCGGTGGAGATGATCTCGCTGGAGGAGGCGCGGCAGACCGTTGAGCGGCTCGGGCTCCCCCTCCCCTCCCCGCTGCCCGGCGCGGCGTGAGAGGCAGCACTCTTAGCGAGAGCACCCGTGGAGCACATGTTCTCTGTGCGAGAACCGAGCCGCGACCTATCTCTTTTGCGTTGGCGGCGGCGGGGGCAGGCTGCCGGTCCCCGCCGGATTCCTTCCGGGGCGGGACCGGAATGTGGGCCCGAGGGCCCCGGGGGGGGGGGGGGAGATGGATCCACGGCGTCTTTCTTGAGG
>NW_005195050.1:0-1186 GCF_000372725.1 Emiliania huxleyi CCMP1516
CGGTCGAGAGACCCCAGATTGGCATCCAGGCCTTTCTCCTATTTCTGGTCCTTGGTCTCGCGCGCCTCTTTTGCGGCCTCATCCCTAGCCGCCTTGCACGCTCTGCATCCCCATAACGCACTCCTCGTGGCGGGGCCCCTCATTCCCCGTTTCTTTTCCCCCTCTAGAATACGCCTGTGGTGTGCCCCGTGTGGCACCCCGACCTGTTGTCTCGCCCTGGCCCCCAAGGTCGTTTTGGTCGTCACATTGCGATGGCCCCTACGTCGTCAAATGTCGCTCGCCTGTCCTTCCCCCCATTCTCACTCACAAATCTCATCTTATTGTCCCATGGGTGTTTGAGGCTGGCTACGGCCACTTCGCTCCACAGCCGTCCCGCCACCCCTGCCGTGTGCGATCCCGGCCTCACCGTCTTTCGAAATTGTCCGCACACCCCCTCGTGCGCGCTCTGACTCATGTGCAACAACAAAACAAAGCCCCAAATGAGTGTTAGAGTTGTTTGGTATTCACGCCTGTAACCTCTCTTTAAGGTATTGCTAAAAATCTCACATGTGCCCGTACGTCCGTCGGTCCACTATCTCCCTCTTCTCTGTGTCCTCTGCCGCCTCCCTTCTCGCTGTGTACATGCATGTTCTAGTTCGTACCGCGTCCCGCATCACTTTTGAAAGAAAGAAAGAAAGAAAGCAGACAAGCCACAAACGAGGATAGGGGAGGAGGACAGGGTCCACACCTGCACGAGCAGGATTTTGGAAGGACGATCAGGGGGACAGGTGGGCTTTCCTGCTCCTGACTTTTGAGGCGTCCTCGTACCTAAATTTCTCGTCCGCGCCAGTCCGCGCCCTTGTCGTGCCAGTGTGCTGTGAGAGAGGCTTGAATCAAGAATTCTTGCACAACGCACAACGCACAGCTCGTCGGCGGAGCTCTCCGTGATCGCTGTGCCGACCACTCTTCGGACGATGCTCCGCTCAAGAGCTCCGCTCTTGCCGAGCCTGCTGCGCTCGCGCCGCGCCTCCTCCACGTCCTCCGCTGCCGCGGCGAGGCTCATCGGCCTCGAGGAGCGGCACGGCGCACACAACTATGCGCCGCTGCCAGTGGTCCTCGAGCGCGGGCAGGGCGTCCACGTGTGGGACGTGGACGGCACGCGCTACCTTGACTTCCTCTCTGCCTACTCGGCGGTCAACCAGGGCCA
>NW_005195049.1:0-1186 GCF_000372725.1 Emiliania huxleyi CCMP1516
GCTGGCCCAGCACATGTAGACGACAGCGTGTGCCTAGAGTTCAGTCGACCCGAGCGCTGCCTGCACAATCAGGGGGTTGGGAGCAGTCGCGGGACGTGGCAAGAGAGAGGAAGCAGCATGCCCAGCGCGATCGGTCGGTATGCGCGAGAGCCGTGAAAGGTAACGGGAGATTGAGAGGCGCTGGGAGGCGAGCACACTGGCACGTTGACGAGGAGGCAGATGCGGGGCGGTCGACACATGCAATGTGGAACCTGGCGTGTGGCCTCTCGCGCCTCGTTGACTGGCCGCTGCACCGTTCGCGGATAAACCTGCGGTGACGAGGTGCACGTTGCCAGTCGACGTCACCGTCAGGTGGGGTGGGCTGTGTGTGGCGAGGCGAGGAGGAATATGGAGGGGGCGGGTGGGCGAAGCTACCGCTCGACCGTTCCGGGGAGGCCGGTGCGGGAAGAAAAACGAAAAATGACGGCCTTCGAAAAACACGCGTGAGAAAGAAAGAATGTAAACAAAACACGTCGCTCTCACAGCAGACAGGCTAGGAAAAGACAGGCTCGACCCACGTGCGAAAGAAAGAAAGAAAGACGGGATGGTTTTGTCCGCTGAGCCCAGGCGCACGCCCGCCAGATATATGGACAGGCTCTTCACGGAGCCCGCTCACGCTGGAGCATTGGAGTTGGAGTCAGAAACAGAGACCGCTTGGGCCGTACACGACCGCCAAGGCCGGGCTCACGCGATCAGGAAATTGATCGACGAGGTCCTGGGAGCCGGCCCGCTGGGTGCGCTTCTGAGCTCCCCGGCCCTGGATGTGAGGTTACTGACTGCACTCCAAGTGCTCCAAGGAGCCGTTGAGCTCAACGGCTCCTACGCGCCCGTCCACTTCAATCCTATGGCGACTGAAAACAACAAGGCTGCAGCGATGCTGCTCGCGCACCAAAGTGCTGGTCGTGACCAGTTGACGCTGCCACGTTCGGCCGTGCCCCCGCGAGGGGCGCGGTCGACACCAGAAGGGGGTTGTATACGTTCTCTAGAGACGACGTAGTCGTGGACGGCCGCAATCACAATGTGGACGGACACGACGGGGCGAGGTGTGAAAGCACAGAGACAACCAACACACACTAGGGTTCGGGAGAAGGCTAGGGTTAGGAGAGAGTGCCTGACGGGCTTCGGCCCGACGTACTGCAGCTGCCCG